>NC_079204.1:46909284-47209284 GCF_026745355.1 Beta vulgaris subsp. vulgaris | reverse complement strand
TGGCTAAAGTCACTGCTCTTCAAGAAACAAAAGACTTCACTAAGTTCAACTTAGAACAGTTGGCAGGGTCACTTATGACTCATGAGCTTCACCTTGATACTGAGTATGGTGAAAGCTCCAAGACAAAATCAATTGCTCTCAAAGCAGATGATGAAGATGATTCGGATTCAGAAGAAGAAGAAGCAGCTCTCATGGTTCGAAAATTTCGAAAGATGTACAGGAACATGAAGAATGGAAACTTCAAAGGTAAAACTAAGAATTTTCTAACAAAGCTGCTTGTCATAAATGTGGTAGCACAGATCACTTCATCAAGGAATGTCCTCTTTGGGAAAATGACAAAACCAAAGAAAGGAACAAGGAACGCTTTGCTGAAAGGAACAAAGAACCAAAAGCACCTTTCTCTAAGGCAAATGTGCGCAAAGCTATGATAGCTGCTTGGGGAGATTCAGAGACGGAAGAAGAAGAGGAACAACCAACTGAAGAAACATCAAACCTTTGCCTCATGGCAAACACTGACGAAAAATAAGATGAAGAAAAGGTTGAGGTAAGTCAACATGGTCTTGAGTCAGACTTAGATGGTAAAACTAGGCCTGAAATATATGATCTTCTTTATGATGCAATTCTTGAATGTAGAGATGAAAGTGAAAAACGTAAACAAACGGAACAAGCATTAAAAGTCTGCAAGGAACACATAGAATGGCTTAAGAAAATGAGAACAGATGTCGAAACAAGATTCTTTGACTTATTTGATAAAAACCTAAAAATCAAAGAATGTTATGAAGGTTTGAAAAATGAAAATTATCTAATTAATTTAGAGATTTCACACTTGAAGGAATTTGTCCCCGTCCTGAGTTCCTTTGATATAAGATCAACCCCTTTGAAAGGATACAGATCTGAGATTGAAAAAATGAATAAAGAGAAAATTATTTTAAAGGAACAGATCTGTAATCTTAAAAAGGAACTGGTTGTCGCAAGGAACAGAGGTAAAATCATGAAAGTTCCTAAGTGGATTGAGACACCACAGACTAAGAGGAAGGAAGGTCTTGGTTTTGAAAACTACAAGAAAAGGAACAAGACAAAGAAATATGTTGATCTACTTGATGACAAGTTTTGTATGTATTGTGACAAGGTAGGTCATTACATAAATCAATGTCAATTAAAATCTGAAATGATTGGGAAAAACGTGACAATAAGTAAGAAAAAATGGGTTGTCAAAACAAATCCTAGTCAAGAACAGGAACCCACGAAAAATGGGTTCCTACAACTAACACCTAGTTGATTTTTGCAGGTTGGAGTGAGGGGGAACAACACATGGTATCTAGATAGTGGTTGTTCCAAGCACATGACAGGAGACAAAACGAAGTTTCTTTCACTCACAACCTATGAAGGTGGAAGTGTAACATTTGGTGATAATAAGAAAGGTAACATAGTTGCTATGGGTAAAGTCGGTAAGTCACCACTACACTCCATTGAAAATGTATTTTTAGTTGAAGGTCTAAAACATAATTTGTTAAGCATTTCTCAATTCTGTGACAAAGGAAATACTGTAAAATTTGATAAAGAAAAATGCTTGATCATCAACATTAAAACTAAGAAGGTTATCTTGGAAGGAACAAGGAAAGGAACACATACATTGTGGATCTAGACCTTGTTCCTCAAATCAATTTAACTTGTCTTAGTGTTATTGAAAATTATTCACTTCTTTGGCACAAGCGTCTAGGACATGCTAGCTTTTCATTGCTTGAGAAACTTAGATCAAAAGATCTTGTTTTAGGATTACCATCCATAAAATTTCATATTGATCAAGTTTGTGATGCATGTGCACGAGGTAAGCAAGTAAGATCCTCTTTCAAATCTAAAACGATTGTAAGTACCACTAAACCATTAGAATTAATTCATATGGACTTATGTGGACCCATGAGAATTCAAAGCAGAAGTGGAAAGAGGTATGTACTTGTAATTGTAGATGACTACTCTAGGTACACTTGGGTTATTTTTCTCACTAGTAAAGATGAAACTTATGATGAGTTCCTTGTCTTTGCTAAAAGAGTTCAAAACCTAAGTGGTCATAAAATAATGCACATTAGATCAGATCATGGCAAGGAATTCGAAAATTATAAATTTGATGACTTAAGCAGAGATAATGGCCTAGATCATAATTTTTCTGCCCTTAGAACACCACAACAAAATGGTGTTGTAGAAAGGAAAAATAGAACTTTGGAGGAAATGTCTGGAACCATGTTGATTGCTAGTGAACTTCCAAGGAACTTTTGGGCTGAAGCTGTTAATACTGCTTGTCACATAATTAATCGTGCCATGATGAGACCTATCATTAATAAAACTCCTTATGAACTTTATTTTGGAAAGAAACCAAATATCACATATTTTAGAACATTTGGGTGCAAATGTTATGTGCATAATAATGGAAAAGATAATCTTGGAAAATTTGATGCAAGGAGTGATGAAGCAACATTTTTAGGATATTCCTCACATAGTAAAGCTTATAGAGTATATAACAAAAGAACTATGTGTGTTGAAGAAAGCATTCACGTAATCTTTGATGAATCTGACAAATATAATCCAAGTATACAGGTTGATGACTATGAGATAGGGTTAGCACAACCAAGTACAAGAAACGCAGATTCACAAGAAGAAGAAGAAGTGAAAGAGGAAAGGAACGAGGAATTTGAAAATAATGACATCAATGATGTTCCTGTTCCTCAAGCAGGAGAAGATGCTCCTGTTCCTCAAAATGAAGGAACTGAGTCCACTGAGGCTAACAGAGGAACAACTGAGCAGAGTTCCTCATCTACTCAAGGAACTCATGAGGAACAACATGTTCCTATAAGAGAGTTTCAACCAAAACCTTGGAGATTACAAAAATCACATCCTGTGGAACTCATAATCAGCGACATATCCAAAGGTACGCAAACTAGATCTCAGTTAAGGAACTTTTGTGCATTTCATGCGTTCCTATCAATGATGGAACCAAGAAATCATGAAGAAGCCTTAACTGACTCTGATTGGATTACTGCAATGCAAGCTGAATTAAATGAGTTTGAAAGAAACAAGGTATGGCACAATTCCTTGGTCATAGTTTAGTTTCTTGGAGTACCAAGAAACAAAATACAGTTGCTTTATCCACTGCTGAAACAGAATATGTAGCAGCTGCTGCATGTTGCTCTCAAATGCTTTGGATAAAACAACAACTTAGTGACTATGGAATAAACTTTGAATGTGTTCCTATTTATTGTGACAATACAAGTGCTATAAGTATATCTAAAGATCCAGTGCATCATTCTAGAGTAAAGCATATACATATAGACATCACTTTTTAAGAGAAAATGTTGAAAAAGGTTTGATTAAACTTGAGTTTTGTCAAATGATTATCAGATTGCTGATATCTAACTAAGCCTTTGCAAAGGATAGATATGAAAAATTAAGGCTTGAGTTAGGTTAATAAAAATTAAGTGATTGTTCCTATGTCATTCCCCCATGTTTGAATCAATTTGAGTGACTTTGTGTGCTAAAAATAATTGTGTTTAATTGCCTAAGACCATTGCAAATTGGAATGTTGCAAAACATAAACATGAATTCAAAGAAATTAAACAACTCACAAATGTCACATAATACTCCCCTTACTGTTCCTAAGGTAAGAAACATGCATGATATGAAGGACATTGATATGTAGCATTAGTTGTTCCTATAGCACAAGTTCCTTAGCATTTATTTTCTTTCAAAAATTAAAATCATAAAAATCCGAAAATAATCCCAAAAATAAGGGGAACAGTTTAATTAAATCTTGGTTCTTATTTATTATCTTTTTGTTTTTTTTCTTTCTTTTTAATTTTATTTTTTTTGCTTTATTTCTTTCCCGCGTGTCATAATTACTATTACATGCAAAACTTCCTCCTTTAATTCATCATAAGAAACCGTGTTCCTCTCAATCTCTTCATCTTCACCATAGCCGAAACTTCATCACACCTCTTGATACTCCATAAAAACCTCCAATCCTTCACAAATCATGGCAAAAACTTCAAGAAACTCTCCTTTTCCCACATCAAAAACTGCCAACACTTCAAAAATGGAAAATTCTTCATCTCCAACCAAAACCCTTGAAACCGACATAATTCAAGAAAACCCCATAGAGGAACAGCAATTAGAATCTCCTAGAAGGAGTATACGCAAAAAAATAATAATTGGGGAAGACGATGAAGAAGAAACCCCGGAACAATCTCAGGGGGAAGAAGAAGAAACACCTGTTCCTTCCAAGGAACTGTTTCTTCATCTTCCAAGAAACGGGTCGAACGAAGTGAATCTAGGTATGTTTTGGGTTTTTGCGTCGATTTAGAATGGGCTAATAAAAGTAGAATTTCAAGAATTAACTCCATTCTAAAGGAACAAGGCATGGAATTCTTGTTTGAATTCGCCTTTAATAATGCTCTTGTTCCTCTAGCTATGGATGATTCTTGCAAATTTGTTAATACTAATGGAACTTGCACAACTGAGGTTAGAGGAAAAAATAAGGTTTAATCAAGCACTTTGGCAAAGTATGGGAAGTTCCTTGCAAAGGAACTGATTTGTACTTTAAACGGAAAGGAACTGTTCTTTCCGAATTTTCCTCAAGACAAAATCTTAGAATATTTTGGAGGAACTGCTGGCCAAAACAAACTTAACCATAACCTACTCTCTCCCCTTCACAAAGTGCTATTTAATTGGTTTGGAGAGCACTCATTCCTCGAACTGAAAAGAGGAATGAAGTGGGTCTCTGGATATGTGTTATATGTTTTGCTTGGACCACCATACAAATCAACTTCCCTTCCCTCTTCATTCAACATCTTAACTCATTGTATTGAGAAATAATGTGTATTGGGTACGGTGCCTTGATAACTTCTTTACTTCATCATTTTGAAGTAAGACTTACGGTTGGACCACAATAGGATCAAACAAGGGAACATCTTGAATGAGAAGACTCTAAATGGACTTGGTTGTCTGTCCAAGAAGGGTCTCATCAAGGAGAATGGTCCAAGTTCCTCGAAAAAGAAAATGCCTAACTGATTTAGAAGAAGATAATGATGTTATCTTGGATGACCCTGTTCCTAAACCGGAGGAACCGAAACCTAAGAGGCGCAAACACATTGCCATAAGCCTAAACCTCTGTTCCTCGAGAGTGAGAAGAGCACTCGTAAAAATTGCTCAGTTCCTGTTCCTTCCAACAGGACTCTCCATTAGTCCTTTCGGATAATGAGGAACAGGAACCCTCAACTCTCAAGGAACCCACTCCACCTCCTTCTCCTAAACTCTCTGTTCCTTTCACAAATGCCCTCCATTTCACCCATCCTTCTCTGTTCCTTCCAGTTTTGAGCAGTTGAAGGATGAAATAAAAGGCCCAAATCCTTTTGCTTCCACCTCCACAACTCTTCCACCCACACCACCATTCCTTCCTCCCATTTATCACCCTTCACCTTCTGTTTCAATTCCGGAACAGATGAACCTTCCATCAACTCCTCCAGTTCCTTCACAAATCCCCATCTGCCTCAGTTCCAAGGGTAAGGAACAGGAAACTCCGGATGATGCTAACTGGGTTAAATGATGTTTGCTTCCTGCTCAACATATGATAAATTTTATAATCATCTTCATTGGACTTTGGATGCCAAAACTGATACATGTAAGTCTTATGAAGACTTGAGTGATACAGTGGTTGCGCACAAAAGAAGATGGACTCTATGGCCCGTGCCTTGGAGGAGTTGAAGGACCTGGTTGGACTCACCATGGGGTGGTGATGAGAAAATTAGAGGATGTAGTGGAAGAAGAAGTTGTAGAGGAACACCATTCCCCTTCCCTTTCTTAGTTTTTTTGTTTGTTTTGTTGTTCCTGTTTCCTTAATCAAGGAACACAACTTTTGTTTAATCTTTTTTTTCTTTCTTTTACTTCTTTGTTTTGTTATAGAACAAGTGCTCTATAATCAATGACTTTTGCTATACTGTATATGTTTCTAAATGATTTGCATAATTTCTTCCTTGGAATGGCTAGTATTATGTGATTGATGTTTGAGCAAGTTTACTCTTTGATTTTCTAACTTAACCACCAATGGTGCTTGTATATTGGTCTTAAGGTGTTAAATCAATTCATCAATACATGCAGAGTTTTTCTTTTTGAGGATGACAAAGGGGGAAAATGATTTAAGGAACAAACTGTACATAACTTATAACTTGAAAAACATTAAAAAATGGATAAGGCAAATGAAAAATCAAAAATAGGTTAAGGTAAATGAAAAATCAACATTCAGTTACTCACATAATTGTGTTTTATTTTTCATTTTCTTCTTTATGTTTTTTTATCATTCACTTAATTATTTGTTATTTTCCTTAGTTTGTACCTTTGTTGTCATCATCAAAAAGGGGGAAATTGTTGAACCCTAGTTTTGATAATGACAAAGAAACAAAGACAAACTAAGTAGTGAACTAATGAATTATTTAAGTGTATGGTGTTTAAGGTATCAATGAAGGAACTGGGAGAATACGAAGTCAAGAAGAAGTCAAGAGAGGATTTCAAAGGCTAAGTAAAGAAGTTTCTATGTTGATACTGGAGCAAGCATTGGATCAAGAAAATAGAAGCTAGGCGTTTTATTTTCTAGTTCCAATGTAAAGGAACAAAGAAAGAATGGTAAGGAACGTGGCAGTATTTGAGAATGAGAGTTTGTTCCTTTGTAAGGAACAAACTAAGTGGCACTAACGAAATATGTTAAAGGAACTGATTAATAAAAGGAACTAGACTTAGGCGTGCAACAAATAACGGTTAAAATATAATTGGAGTAAGTCATGCCTAATATTAGGAAATTAGTTATCTAATTTCAAATGATAAAATCAGTTTTAAAAAGAAAATCTGTTTAGAAAAAGATTTTATTTTTCGGAAAAATAAGAAAATAAATATCCGGTTTTAGAAAGATTTTTAAAAATATTATTTTCTTAAAGATTAAAATTCAGTTTAAAGATAAAAAGAGTTTTATAAAACTGATTTTCGGATAAAGCTCAAGGAACTCCTATTACTTAGGAGTAATGGCTAAATATCCACGTTCATTTTAGTTCATGGGATCATGGGACATGATGTGAAACGTGTTCCTTAGGGGAAGGAACATCATGGGTTAATGGACTAAACATGTACTCTACTTTAATCCCACGTTCTTCATGATTAACACTATAAATATAGAAGTCTAGATAAGTTCCAAATTGTGTCTGATTAAGTAATTAAGTGAGTTTAACTATTAAGTGTCAGTGCCTTCATTCTCTCATAATAGCCATTTGTTCTTTGCCTTCTTACTCTAATTCCACTAAGCTTATTTCGATCAATTGTATTTTGGTTTTTGGGGTAAGGGAACTTTGAGTGAAGTTCTGTAAAGAGAGGCTTTGAGTGAAGCTTGTATGTGTGAGAAAACTTCGAGTGAAGTTGACAGGAACTGCTGTTAAGGGAACAGTGGCTCAGGAACTTGAGTTTAGGAACTCAAGGTGTGGCTCGAGTTAGAATTAGGTTGTAACAAGTTGTTTGGCCTAATTAGTGAAAGTGTTGAGTTTAAAATCCCTAGTGGTCGAGGTTGTTTCTTCTTGTTGGGCCCAAGAAGTTTTTCCTCGTAAAAATCCCTTGTGTTCCTTAGCTTGTTTATTCGTTTAAGTTTTAATTTCCGCAAAAAGTTACGTTTATTTCTACACCTACAATTCACCCCCCCTCTTGTAGTGTTCCTAGGGAAATAACAGCGACCATTGTCGCGAGTCGCGACCTTGGCAGCGTCGCGAGGTGCGACCCAGGTTGCGAGGTGCGACCCAGGTCGCGAGTCGCGACCAGTGCTCTGTCCCTTACTGCTTGCGAATGTTCAGCCTCGCGAAGTGCGACCTGGCTCG
This sequence comes from Beta vulgaris subsp. vulgaris, assembly GCF_026745355.1. Taxonomy (NCBI): domain Eukaryota; kingdom Viridiplantae; phylum Streptophyta; class Magnoliopsida; order Caryophyllales; family Amaranthaceae; genus Beta; species Beta vulgaris. The sequence continues at coordinate 47,201,389 of NC_079204.1, read as the reverse complement.
CGAGTCGCGAGCAGCGCTTTCTACCCGCCTCCTCGCCTGTGTTTGTGCGAGCTTGCTACAACATGCTGGGCAGAGTGCTGCGAGGCTACTGCTTGTAAGAGACTTGCAACAAATGTCATTGCTCTTCATAACAAAGCATAGTATTTCATATATTGTTTCAAGTAACAACACCATAAATAAGTAACTTGAAACAACATATCATGAAATAAACTAACTTATACTCTAAATCTCCAACAATCCTCCCCCATTTAGAGTATATATAATAGTTAAGCATAAACATCATCTAAACAAAACAATCTTATGCATAAATGAAAGTGTATAAAACTTGAACTTCCATATAGTATAGTACACATTCCAAGTATCCGTATCCAAATGATGTCGATAACGATTGAACCAATTTCAATACATAATGGAAACAGAAGATACTATACACACAAGATAAAATTACTTAAACTCATTATAAACCGACACATAAATCCTTGTGTCCATATCTATTCATAAGTATATCAAAGCTATGCCCCAATAGCTCCTTGAAGCGGCTAAACTTCACACTTACATAGGTAGATCTCTAAAATACATGCTACTGTGACAAGCACAAACAAGAGACCTATTAAGTTTTACAACCTACTCATACAACACAGTGATAGAACTACAACTTAGGATGAATTAAAGTTCTACAATCATCTAAATGAAGAAATTAATCTTATTGAACTTAAGACCCAACGTCATATTGGGCGTTAAGTTAAGATTCCCTCATTCGTGATTCTCGAGGGGCTCCAATCCTAAACCGATTGCCATCCTCTTTACATTATATCTAGCCAATTAGGCCTTTGTAAAACAATCCGCTAGATTATACGTTGTACGTACATAGTCAACAATGATTACACTATCCTTGATAAGTCCTTGGATGTAGCTATGCCGCACACCAATGTGTCTTGACTTACCATTATAGACTTGACTATATGCTCTTGCCAAAGCAGCATCGTTATCACAATGAATCGCTATTGGCGATATCGGTTTTGGCAACAAAGGAATCTCAATCATGAGATTCTTTAACCACTCCGCCTCCTTGCTTGCGGAGGATAAAGCGATAAACTCCAAAGTCATGAAGGAATCCGCTATGCAAGTTTGTTCTTGGAAGCCCAAGATATAGCACCTCCCCCAAGTAGAAATACCCATCCACTTGTAGAAGAGTGATCCTCTTTATTAGAGATCCAACTTGCATCCGAATACCCTTCTAAAACCGAAGGATATCCACTGTAGGATAAACCATAGTCTTTGGTTTTCCCTAAATATCTCAACACACGACGAATAGCTTGCTAATGTTGCATACTAGGATTACTAGTATACCTACTAAGTTTGCCTACCACAAATGCGATATCCGGCCTAGTACTCGTCATAGCATACATCAAACATCCAATCACCCTTGAGTACTCAAGTTGAGACACAGCACTACCTTCATTAGGCATTAATTTCTCACTAGGGTCCATTGGAGTTGACACAAAAGAGCAACCACTAACATCGAATTTCTTAAGAACCTTTTCAATGTAGTGAGATTGAGACAAACTCAATTTACCTCTGCTTCTTTTAATTCTAATTCCTAGAATGACATCCGCCTCCCCCAAATCTTTCATTGAGAACTTAGATGATAGAAAAGATTTAGTCCACTCAACTTGGGATAAATCAGTTCCAAAAATTAACATGTCATCTACATATAAGCAAATCATTCCAGCATGACCATTGTCATCAAATTTGCTATATACACACTTGTCTGAATTGTTCAATTTGAAACTGTTAGACAACACTACCTCATCAAACTTTTGATGCCATTGCTTAGGTGCTTGTTTTAGCCCAAACAAAGATCTAATTAGCTTGCAAATTTTTTGTTCTTAACCTTTGACAACAAAACCAACTGGTTGTCTCATGTAAACCTCCTCATCTAATTCTCCATACAAGAACGCAGTCTTGACATCCATTTGATGGATCACAAGATTATGAATTGCCGCAAGAGCAATCAATAATCTCATAGTGGAGATTCGAGCTACAGGTGCATATGTATCGAAATAATCGATACCCGGCTTTTGAGAAAAGCCTTGAGCCACCAACCGGGCTTTGAACTTGTCAATAGTTCCATCGATTTTCATTTTCTTCTTGAAAATCCATTTGCACCCTATTGGTTTGCATTTAGGAGGTATGTAATAGCCCTGTTTTTAAGAACGTTTATTTAAAAGGTAACTACAATTATTAAGTTAATTATGTTCCGAAAATCTTATTTTATTTGAGTTGGAATTGAATTATATTATCGTGTTTGTAATATATTTATATATTTAATTAGATGAGATTATTTCTATTATTATTATTTTATTATTTTGGGTTTGTGCAATTAGTTGAGAAGTATTTGGCCCAAATAGAAAATCGAAATCGAGTTCCCATCCTTTAATGTTGTCGGTTTGTTTTGCTCCAAATTTCCCTTCTTGTCGGTTGTTTTAGATAACCCAAAGATAAGAAAACCCAATCAAACCCAACATGAAACCCCTCCTTTGTTGTTTTGCTCGACGAACAAAAATCCCAAACCCCAGCCATTTTCTCTCTCTCTCGTCCCCTGCTCTTTGCCTCGCCGGAGTTGCGCCTCTCCTCGCCGGCGTTCTTGAAGCTCGTCGGAGACGCGTCTACTCCTCCACTTGCGCGATGTTGCGGCTGTGATAGATCCACTGTTCGTGATTTTTCTCTCTCCTCCTTTGTTTCGTCGATGCTGTTTGTCACAGCCCCTGTCCCTCCCTCTCTCTCGTGTTATGGTGTAGTTGTTCCTGTTCGTCGATGTTCGTGGGTCTGCTTCTGTTCGTCAGTGGACGACGGTTGTCGGGCGCTGTTCATCGTGGTCGGCGATTCCTCCCTTTGTCGTGGTCTCCCCTGCTTCAAGAGCAGAGGTAATGACTACCTTTTTCTTTTTCCTTGAAATTCTGGTTTCAAACAACGTTTAAGCCCAAGTTGTTGTTATTGTTGTTGTTGTTTTGTTGTTATTGTTGTTGTATTGAATTGTTAGAGTAGTCGTTATTAGCTGTTGTTTTGTTGTTGTTCATTGTTGTCTAATGGTATTGTTACGGCTGTTGGTGTGGTGGTTGGTGTAGTTGTGCGTTATTAATGTTACGTTGTTGTTGTTGTATCATTGTAGTGGTGGTTTATTGTTAATGGATTATTCAATTGTTGCAGGGTGTTGTGTTGTTGTTAGTAGTACTACTGTTGTTATTCTCAAAAGGAGGGTTGTTAGTTTCTTATTTGTTTAATTAAGTTTTCTAGTTAAGCTTGGTTTACTCAGTTCACTGATTTAGAGTTATAGTTACGAAGTGAGAATTAAGAGAACATTAAGGTAGATAATTTCTAGATTGTGAGTTGGTTATAATTTCACTTTGTAGTTTAGATTAGTTTGAGAATAGTTATTAATTATCGTTATTGTTATGAGGTAAATTGTTGGAGAATGATTATGGAATTGAATCATTTGGAGATGAAGATTATTGAAGGTGTTGTTGGAATTGGATTGCGATTCAGGTAACTTTTATGTTCAGTAAAATTATTTACTCATGCCCATGTGTGTTTGGATCTCTATTTTATTTTTGATACTTAAGTTCGTACTATGGCCATAGTTATGAATGTTATATGATTTGATTCTGGAAACGTTATTCGATGAATATGAATATGCAACTGTTTTGCTGGCTTAGTTTATGAACTGAAAATAGAAAGTGGACAAGGTATGGGTGGAGGACGGTTACTCTTTGACCTGATACGGTCGGCTACGCTCCATAACGAACCTTGGGGGTAGTATTGCTGGGCTCCATAACGAACCTTGGAGGCAGTGTTTGTCCTTTGTCCAAAGCCTATACTTGCCACTGATTGTTTAAGAGAATGAGCTATGCCAGCGTTGTAATGAAAAGGAAATGATTTAAGAAATAAAATGTTTATAACGGGCTGAAGTAAAGGTTACGAGTTTTCCACTCATTTTGGAATTGTGTTTGTTTTGTATTTTCTTCTCTGAATTTGCAGGTTTGATATACAAAGCTCGGAATTCGAAGTGGATCAAGATTAAGGTGTCATAGTGGCTTAAGGATTAAGCTTGTATTTTAGATAGTCGGTTTGAGAATAGTTATTGATATTTTCGATGTATAAAATTTGGGAATATTGGTTGATGTATTGGTGTAATCAATGTTATCAAAATCGGGATCCTACTTTAGATCGTAGGGGCTGGTAGAATCGAATCGGTGGGATCGGATCGTAGGATCGTAAGATCCTACAATTCGGTGAAATAGAGATAATTATACTAAAATATGGTGAGAACCTCATGTTAAAAATTTACACATATTAATAATGATTTTCTTAGTTAGCAAATGAGGATAGTTTTTCAATACAATAAGATTGAAGTAACATGCGATCAAAATCTAATAGGAGAAATATAATATGTGAAATTACTTTATGATTTTTATATGGTAGGATCAAATCATATAGTCGTAGGATCGTAGAATCGTGCTAAGATCCTACCATGTGATTTTTTGTGGTTGAGCAGGATCGAAAGATCCTACAAAATTAAGATCCTACGTAGGATCGGGATCGGTGAGGTCCTCCAGGATCGTAAAATCGTAGAATCGTAAGATTCGGATCGGGATTTTAACAACAATGGGTGTAATTAAGGATGTTTTTCCGCTGCAAAGTTAATTTATTTAGGAGTTGAATTCTAGCTTATGGTTGTCGAATGTGTTTCATTAGCAGCTCGGAAGAGCGGGCTGTTACAAGGTAGGTCCGCTAGAACCCATGTGTTATTCCCCATGATTGAGTCCATTTCATCATCAATAGCTTCCTTCCAAAATGAAGCATCTTGAGATTGCATGGCCTCATCAAACGTTAAAGGATCCCCTTCCACATTATAGACATATGGAAATTTAGTCAAAACACTATCTCTTGATCCTTCAATCAAATATACATGAAAATCCGGGCCAAAAGATTTCTCTTTCCTAACCCTTTTACTTCTCCTTGGTTGAGATGATGTAGATGCAACATTTTCATCTAGAATTTGTTCATCTAACTCTTGATCATTAGTTTGATCAATTTCTTGAATTTCGGTACTTGGAGTTATGTCCTTTGGTCTAGGAACCGATGAATATCTATTTTCATCAAAAATTGCATCTCTTGACTCCACAATAGTGTGAACCGACCAAAAGTCGTTTTGTTCTATAACATAGAACCTATAGGACTTGCTATGAGCAGCATATCCTATCAAGATGCATTCAACTCCTCTTTCACCTAACTTTTTACGTTTAGGTTCCGGCACTTTCACTATTGCCCTACATCCCCAAACTCTAATGTAACTTAGATTTGGTTTTCTTTTGTACCATAATTGATAAGGGGTTACTTTGTTCTTTTTCATTGGAACACAATTCAAGATGTAACAAGCAGTTAAAACCGCTTCACCCCAAAAACCATCACTCAAACCCGAGTAGGATAACATAGAATTTACCATTTCTTGTAAAGTTCTATTTTTTCTTTCCGCTATACCATTTTGTTGTGGTGTATAAGCCACGATTGTTTCATGTATTATTCCTAAAGCTTGGAAATAACTAGGATTATGAAATTCACCACCTCTATCGTTCTAAACCGTTTAACCTTGTCACTTAGTTGCAATTCTATTATTTTTATAGATCTCAAATTTTTCTAGGGCTTCATCTTTAGTAGACAATAAATATACATAACAAAATCGTGAATGATCATCAATAAAGTTATTATATATTTCTTCCTAAAGAAGGTGTACTATGAAAATCACAAAGATCACTATGTACTAAATCAAGCAACTTAGTATCTCTTTCCACATTATTAGGGAAAGAACACCTGGTTATTTTGGTTAGCATGCATGTTCTACACTTCTCAATTTGGATCAAAAGAAGGAATTAAATCATCCTTAGCCATAGAATATAATTTTTATAATTAACATGACCAAGTCTTAAATGCCAAAGAGAAGAATTATCATTAATAACACACACATTGTTTACTAAGCATTTGAAATGCTGAGTTTAAACATACCATTACACAAATAACCAAGTCCAACAAACAAACCACCCTTAGATAATATAAACTTGTCCGACTCAAAACCATTTTAAAACCTATCGATTCAAGATAGCTCCAGACACTAGATTACACCTAAGTTCCGGAGCAAATACAACATCTCTTAACACTAGAGATTTCCGGAACTAAAGACAACTCTACTTGTCCTACCCAAGAACTTGAGCTGTAGAGTCATTTCCCATGTATAAGAACTTCTCCATTGTCCACCTCCTTGAAGGTTTTAATAAGATACGTCCTTGCACACATGCCTTGAAGCTCCTGAATCGATATACCATGAACAATCATCCTGTACACAAAAGATTTCAGAAATCATACACATATAATTCAAACTCGAATTACATGAAAGTTGTGCACAAGTACCTTGTTTGGCTTGGGATTGGCTAGACTCGCCTTTCCCTCACCTTGCTCATTCTTTTTGTTCATCTTCTTCTTCCAAAGGAAGCAATCCTTCTTCATTGAGGTCCGGGCTTGCCACACTCCCAACAACCACGTTGTTGAACAACTCCACCATTCTTAGGCTTCTTGAAATGTTGCCTTTGGTGTAGTTAGCCCTCTTCTTAGGATTGAGTCATTGAACTTTCCATCCTCCACCATGTTAATAGTAGGAATTAGGATTTACCTCCTTTTGTCCATCTTGAACCCGAATGCCCTCTTCAATCCGAAGATGAGCACCCAATTGTTCCACATTTATATCATCTTTTCTATGTTTAAGAGTATTCTAACATCCTTCAACTTGGTGGTAATTTGTCAATTATTGAAGATACAATAAATGTTTCATCCATACTAATATTGTGTTGTTTTAAACTTCCTAAAATCTTTGAATTTCATGGAATTGTTCCATCACAGGCCTAGTTTCATTCATCTTAAAGTTATTAAAATTACTAACTAAGAACTTCTTACTAGATGCATCTTCGGCCATGTATTTTGACTCAAGGTCATCCCAAAGCATTTTAGCGGATTCATAGAATTGATAAACATCAAATAAAGTGTCAGACATACCGTTTAGATATGACCACGGCATATATAATCATCGTTCTCCCACTTGTTCCTTCTCCTTGAGGCCTCCAAAGTTTCATCTTCCACAAACTCGGGTTTTGGAGTACTCAAAACATATGCCACCGAAAGAGAAGTGAGAAGAAAATGCATCTTCTTTTGCCATCTACGGAAACCCACACCTTCAAACTTAGCTTGTCAAGTTTCTGAAAATTCGAAGTCATCTACGTACCATAGCCATCTTCAAGATATATTGCTTTTGGATTGTTAGAATATGTAAAAGGGGTGATGAAGATGAATACTTGATGAACTTAGAATCTTCTAGGCGTGTTGGGACACTTTCCCAAAAGCAATATTCCTACCCTACACTGAGCACGGGTGGCAAGGAATTCACTTCCGAGATACAAAGAAGAACAACAAATATCACGCTCGTTATGAGATTTGTCAAATGAGTGAAAGGAAGAAATAATTTGTAAAGATGATGAACTTTTGATTTTTATGCAATAGAGGAGTATGATTTTTCATTATTTCCTTCATCATATGAGATTCTCATATATATACTAATGCTCAATTGTTTCTGAGAAACCAAAACAATACATTGACAAACCGTCAATTCGCGAAGCAACGCAAAACCGCAGGAAAACAGAAGGAATTTCGCGATCGCGACCATTGTCGCGACACACGACCTGGGAAGCGTCGCGAGTGCGACGTGCTCTGTCCTTACTGCTTGTGAACGTTCAGCCTCGCGAAGTGCGACCTGGCTCGCGAGTCGCGACAGCGCTTCGCTCTGCCTCCTCGCCTTTGTGCGGCTTGCTACAACATGCTGGCAGAGTGTTGCGAGCTACTGCTTGTAAGAGACTTGCAACAAATGTCATTGCTCTTTCATAACAAAGCATAGTATTTCATATATTGTTTCAAGTAACACCACCATACCCAAGTAACTTGAAACAACATATCATGAAATAAACTAACTTATACTCTAAATCTCCAACAGTTACCAGTTTTATTCCTAGGAAGTTCTCGAAAGTGAAGGGAAATTTTGTCATAGACTTAGGAACTTCTATTTCCTACAAGGTGAAGGAAATTGTTTACGTAGAGAAATGGGACTTTCCACGAAAAAGTTATTTCCAATTTTCAATCAAACACCTATTTCCATTTCCTATTGTTTCTAAAATCTTTATATCTATGGAAATTTTGCTAATAAATACCACAATTTGGGCACTTTTTTGAAATAAATAACTAGGTTGTCTAAATTTTTTTGTAAATATCTACTTTCTGTCATTTATTTTGGAATCACTACTACTTAATAGATTTTCGCAAACCGTTAGTTTTTGCTTCGTTAGTGGCATGTGATTATGTTCCATTAGTGAAGAGGAAATTTTCTCAAAACCGTTAGTTTGTACTTGGTTGTGGTTGCGGTGGGTTGATGTTGGGGGGGGGGGTGGAGGTGGTGGCGGCGGCAATAGTGGCAAGTGTGGTTGTTGCATGAGGTGGGATAGTGGTGGGGTAGTGGTGGTGGTGGTGGTGTTGTTTGGGGAAGGACAAAATCATAATTTCATGTGTCACTAACAGTACAAAACTATTTATTTTTTCACAACGTTTAAGTGTAGTGATTTCAAAAGTAAAAAATTTGTCAACCTTGATACTTATAAAATTCAGACAACCTAAATTTATTAAAAAAAATGTCCTAGTAAGATAATATTGACAAATCTTCCTGTTTTCCTATATTTGTAGTCTATACAATATACTAAAAAAAAGCCAAAAGTTGACAAAGTCTCTCATAAATACATCAAGCTTTAATAGATTAATTTATCAAAGATATAATAGCGAGCTTGTTAGACATTGACTAATTATTTTGAATGATTTAATTGAAGTCAAATTCTTTTTTTTCATATATGGATTTGAAAATCAAGGATGTCTTGACTTATTAGTTAAGATTGAGGTGTTAGTTCACAGGTTCGAATCCCCCCCTTTCTTTGTACTTTGTACTGGATTCATGGCTCAAATGGATCAAATAAATATATATGGATGTGAAAACTCATCATTGCTCGGAGATTACCTAGCAAGCATCAGTTCATAAAAAAAAAAATCCCATCTATGAAACACGAACACGTCCCTGACCTAAAGTTTTGAGTTTCCAGTACCAAAAGTGACATGTCTGCGACACGCGTCGAACACGATTAGAAAACGTGTCCAAAATGAGGAAACGTTTCTTGATTTTGAAAGTCTATCAAATAAAGGGAAAATTGCGTTTTCCTTATGTTTAATGAAATAAAAAAAAGTGAGTAGTAATATCGACATTGTTGATAATCCGGTAGCTTCTCTCTTTGCAACAATCGTTTGACTAAATACTGATATGTATTAACATGAATTTGACTACATGTTATTTATGCTTTCTAATCTATTTATCAGAAAAATCAAGATGGTATGGAGTATAATTTATGATTTAAGAATTTGGTATGTTTAATTGTCATATAATATTTTTATGTAAATCTTTTGTTCGTCGTTTCCTAGCCGTTTCCCTTTCTTGCGAAATTAGGAAAAAAGTTTCCATTGACATGTCATGTCTGTATTTGTTTCCCGTTACCGTGCATATATAATAACTTCCCATAGATCTCTATTATATAAGGGAAGGGGGAGCTATGGTGTCCCCAAATGAAGAGACTATTTTACCCCCTTTTCCTTTTCAAATTGCAAATTCATTTATAAACGAAAAGGGTCTTCAAACAAAAATACTGGAACTAAAACTATAACAATCACTCACAAGTCAACTAAAATCATAGAACTGCGTAATTTACATTATATAAATTACTCAAATGAGGAAACTTTACAAAACTAAAGAATCACTTACAAACTACAACCAATACACTACTACGTCAACACATACTCACAAAAATATTCACAAAAATTTGACTTGAAATCAAAGCGTCCACTTTCTTCACAATATATGAAGTAGTGTACTTAATTCAAAAATCAACTAAAAAATTATAATATTAGAAATCATAAATAAATTCAATAAAAATTCTATTTTACTCATAGAATTTAACTTTGAAAAGTAAAAAAAAAAAAAAAGATTGGTGAAAGACTTAAGTGATAGAGACTAAATTTCCAATCAAATTTTGCGACTAAAAACAATTATACTTTGTATGTCTAATGTTCAAATTTTGACTCTTACTTATGTCGAATAAAATCAAATTTCTGTCTCGAAAAAAATTGAAGCACGCATCGCGTGCAAAAAATGCTAGTTATAATTAACCAAACAAACACACACAAATATAAATCCACACGCTTTTTTCTCACTTAACTGCTCCATCTGTCTCATAATGTAAGTCCTGATTATGTAAGTGAAATCTTGTTCTATTTGGATAAAATAATTTTTTTATATTAGGAAATACTTACATTTTGTTTTTCTTTTTACCAAAAAATAAAAATTGAACTTCCAATATTGCACAGTTTAGTGTGTAAAGAATTTCAATGAGATAAAAAAAATCCCATTTTCTCATTAATAATGGTGAATTAAGAGCTGAAATTATGAGGATATTTTAGGAATTTAATTATTTTCATGAGGATATTTTGAGCATAATTATTGATTGAAAATAGAAATAAGACTTATATTTTGAGATAACTTATAAGGAAACACAACTTGTGTTGTAGGCTTCATATATGAACATAATTCTAATTGGTATGAAATCCAAAACCCGAAATCCTTCACATCCCCTACTTTGATAAAATGACTACCGAGATACAGAAAACACAACTACCACATAATGATTCCCTAAGATCATATCACAGTTCCAATTTTTATTTTTATTTTTCTGGAAGAACTAATAAAATACTCAACTAGTTCCAAACAATCATATTCATATAATCATATTCCGTATTCTTCTCCGAGGAGTTCATATCATCATATGGTATACAAGATACCAGCGAGAGGGAGTGTTTACCTCGTAAGACTTAAAGCACGCCATTTGCTTTAAATATCACATGGTATGTCCTCACTCCTCAGCATAGTCATAAAACCATAATTGAATTGAACTTAATTGAACTGAAATGAATAGTGATATGTGAGAGTAAAAGTATTGTCCAGAGCTGAACTGAATTGAACGGAACTGAATTGATCTAAACTGAACTGAACTAAATTGAACTTAACTGAATTGAACTGAATTTAACTGAAAATAAGCTAGGGAGAACATGCCTAAAGGTAGCAGAAAATAGATGAGAAAAGAAAACATATTGCACTTAATTTATTACTAACATATAGTTAAAATAATCATAATGTACAAACGTATAATATTCTACATTCTACAAGCTATAAAATTACACGAATTGTCAACATCTTCAAAATTGCCAACTATATCTTCTAATCACCGACGCACACCGACGCACACCGGCCCATTATACGCCCATAATTCACAAGAGGAAATCATATCAAAAAGGCCTTTAACACTCCATTTAGTGGGAGCACTAAACGGTGCTCTTTACAGTAATAGTTTAAGAACACCTTTTGGGAGTGAACATAGCATTTCCTTTAGCAAAAGATCCCAGTTGTATAAGGGAGATCCTATTTGCTTCTCTCATTTTTGTATAAGGGATAATTATTTATCGAACCACGAAGAAAGTATCCATTCACCTGAGTTTACAATCTACAAAATTAAATAGGTAAAAATCCGTGTAATTTAACACTTGTACCTGAACGAAAACGTAGCCTCTTCAATTCTATGTGTTTTGAAACTGTTTTCTTAGGATTTCAGCATAGAGAAGCTCGTTCCATGAGTCGGGTACTCCAGGAAGGCACCAGTGACTGCAATCTTGAAATCTCAATGGCGTTCTTTTCTCTTCCGTAGAGGGGCGTTGCTTTCGGTATATTGACGGGTGTGCATCTTTCCTGTAATCCGTCAATTTCGTGATATTGAGATAGGAAACAGGGGTTTTCATGCCCTTCATTACTGTCTCCAAAGTTCTCATTTTCCATGGATATTTTGTAAGGTAAGTATCGTTCCTAATAGGTTCCGTCTCGCTATCACATTGCCCACCAGAATTCCATTGCCCACCACTGCAAAAAGAAAGTGAAGGGGGAACAATTTGTCAGCCTTTACACTTCAAAATCTTACAAGTAAAAAAAAGATTGGTTACTGAACAAGTGACTGAAATTAAGGCCGAGTTCGGACCCAGCTTTTCAACTAACTGAAGGAGATTTAATCAAGTTAAAACTCTACTAAAGGTGAACATGGGCTTTGGTAAAGTAACTTCAATGTCACTTCTACCGGCCAAGGTAGTGTTTTGGAAAAGCTAAAAAAGTTTTTGCGGTAGAGGTAACTATCAGTTTTTTGTTCTATTACTAATTCAACTTCTAGTTTTACCTTGACAACTAACTCTAATTAGCTAACCAAGTCCACTAGTACAACACCTCTGTTACTCAAACTAGTGTCCGCGTCAACTTTTTGATGAAAACTTTACATGATTCGGCCCAATATGAAGTACCGACATATCCATACCCATATGAGGGTGTCGAGGATCGAACACGTGTAACATAGATTAACAAATGCCACATCTAGTTTAGCCTAAGTTTCTCCACCATTAGATAGCACTAGCCATCACGTAAATACCAATACCGAAATATAGTTCATTAACCCACCCTTAAAATTGAGGAAACCCTTTCTTCAATAAACATTAACACATGAAAATATTGTTTCTACTCTATATTCTCTCTGAAACTTTATTGCATTTGTTCCCTCTCATGATGATTGCTACCCTCAGGGTCAAACAAACACTTTTCAGTTAAGGATTCAAATGTCGGTCTGCATATTTGCTATAACTAGATATTGCTATGAAAATTTTCCCATGATCTAGGTAAGCTATATACTGCCCTGGCATTTCAGATACAGTACCTTTTACGGGTCTGCTAATGAGTATCGGTCAGAATATTTTATCTAGACTTCTACAGATTCTGCTAATAGAAAGATTCATAAACGGGACAGTTATTGATCTGAACCGCGCAATGCTGGTAATTAACCAACTATCTTCATATACATTCTATGCATATACAATTTATCAAACTGGAAACGATTTACAATTATTCTTCTTACGACAAATAAAGTGATGAGCAAATCATGAATGGCTAGTAAAATACTAAGTACTAGAAAACACTAAGCGTCATGGACAATATTTAGTTCAGACAGACCTGAAATGTGTACTGGAATAGCCGCGGAAGAACACATGCGTCCTTTGAGGATTGATGTTGGCGTCAACCCATCTGCCCCAAGTTGTTACGGCTTTCCGAAACGCCTCTTGTACATCTAATTGTTTGTACACATTGCTGCCTTCTTGATAATAATCTTCCCTGTCATACATCATTAAGCACTTAAGCAGCAATCTAGAAGAGGTCCTGTATATGATGCTAACAAGAAGAGAAGATAAAGTACCCCTTGGATGTCTTTTCATGGGTCCACCAATGCCCGGTATTAAAAACTACAAAGTCTGCATCTTTAAAATGAATGGACTCTTCAACCACAACATCGAGTCGAAGAGTTTCCTTGATTGTTCCATTCTTGTCTTTGACGTCCCATGGTTGAACTAAGAAAGGAGCAACGAAGAACTCTACTGTACAATTATAATCCTACTCAAGCACCAAATAGTAGGCACATTTAGTTCATTAAGCATATAATTTAAAACACAAGAGAATGGATAACCAAAGTTTAAGGTACAAAATCTTACTTTGAATACAAAAGAGTAAGAAGCTTCGGTCCGGAATGTATGCCTACCATAAGCTTCAAAAACATTCTTGGGGTGTTTCACGGAGCTCTTAAGAATGCAAACCAGAGATTCCCACATGTTTCGATTCAGTGAATCTCCGACAAAAACAAGTCGCTTTCCCCTCAATAACTTCAACATTTGCCTTCCATTCATCCTATAGAATAAAATTACATTCTACCCAAATAAGTTTATGGTATTGACTAATGAGTACATGTAACACCAAAAACTCATATATGAAGAAGTGAAATGTGATCTAGTAGTTGTATTCAATCCAAACAAAACATAAACACAAAGCAAACTAAGATTTTCTAAAATAAGAATCAGACTTTTGAACTCCAAAATCAAATCAATAGTATCTTTGCATAGAATAAAGATCTTCAAAATCAAATCACGAGTATCTCTATCCTAAATTAGCAATTTCAAGAAAAACCCATCTCTGCAATTACCATAAAATTTAGGATCTACAACTAACACTTCAAATCTAAAACAAAAAAATCATTAATGCAGAGCAAATCCCAAAATTAAAAAGGAAATTACACTAAGTAACCAAACTTTAATAAAAGCAAAACAATAATATAACTAGCTTTACCAAATATAATCATATCACATGTAGCAATAAAAGCAAGATTAAACATTATTACCAAAAAAGAATGCATCATAACAATAATGTAGCAAGAAAAAAAATGTACCTAGGTAATGTGCAACCCTTAGGCTTCCATTTAAGCTTCTGATAATCATTATCAGGTCTACCATTAAGAATACAATTAAATTGTTCATCAACAATTTTACATGATCCAGGTTCATAAAGTGGGTATGAATCATCTCTCACCCAATCTCCATCATACAAATCACATTCAATCAATGAACTAACCAAATTCTTCTCCTTCTCCTTCTTCTCCTGCTTCTGTGGTTCCCCTGAACCGGTGTCGTTTCGACTGCTTTTTCTTTCTTTCTGTAACACTACACCATCCTCTTTCACCCCCTTCTCATCTCCCCCACTTTTTATTTTAGTCGAATTCGCCGTTTCGACAGTAGTTATCTCAGTAGTTGGAGAGATTGTTGGGGAGGAGATTTCAGGATGAACTAAACTACTAGTACTACTAGTATTACTCTGATCACTCTGCTTTTCAGGGTAATTAGTATCATTGAGATTCAAGTTTTCATCTTTTCCAGATGAAATTGGAGAGATTTGAGGCGGAATTATGCTACTTTGGATGATAGTATCATTAATCTTAAGATTTTCAACTTTATCAGGGATTTTTGTTAAATTATGTGAACTGGGTAGTTGAAAAGAAGTGATATTCTGAGATCTAGAAGAATTAGTTTGAGAAATTTGAGTAAAATTAGAAGGAATTTGAGGGGAGATAGGAGAGAGATGAGATCTGAGAGATTGATCAGGAGGAGAAGTATTGTTAACAGTAAAAAAATTGATGAACCAAGTAGAAGAAGAAGTGGAAGAAGAAGAAGGGGAAAAAGCAAGAAAAACAGTGAAAGCAATGAAAACAAAGACAACCCCATAAACAAAAGCACTGCTTTTTTTGCTTCTAAAGAAAGAGAAATGACTTCTGAAGTCTGTAACTATGTTGTTGTTGTTTGGAACTAACTGGTATTTTGTTACTTCTGACATTGTTACAAATATTGTTGTTGTTGCTCAAATATTGTTGTTGTCGGTGTTTTTAGAGTGGTGGAGATGGAAGTGAAGAGAGGAGAGAGAAAGAGGAAGGAGAAGTTGGGCAGAATCTAACTGATGGAAGTGGTTTTTAGGAGAGAGAAAGGACGGAAGAGAGGGGCTTTGAAAGGGGTAACTGGTTGAGAAAAGTGGACCATGAAGTTATGAAGACGAGTGTCAACAGAAAAGAGAAACACACCCTACATGCTACATCTTTCTAACTTTAAACTAGTTTTTAGGTCCGTCCGAGTTACACCTCTATTTGGATCCTCTCATGACCATGAGTCTCATCCTCTAGAATTCTACTATAACAACTCTACGAACTACCATTTGAATAATATCAATTATTGAATAAAAAACTCTATAATATAGAGTTTTACTAAAACTCAAACTCGTTATACCGGTAATATATTTTCATCTGTTAATGTGTTTATTTTAAAATGATAACACAAAATACTATTTGATTTAATGTTTAATTAAAACTTTAGTATATAAACTTGAAATCATGTGATCTAATATTATATAATGCATTTTTTTTTATTACATGTGGATTACAAGTAGTAAAACACCTTGAGGGGAAGCGCCATATATCATTGTTCCTTATTTAGAAACATCTTTTAATATATTAAACTAGTTTGTAGGGTCAGGCTATTCCTCGGATACTTATAGTTTTCATTATTGAATAATTTACTTTAAAATTATTTCACCAAATGACCAAATTTTTTTTTTTGAGGGAATATCATTTGGTTTTGGTGGTTAAGACTTTAGTGTATTATCTTGAAGGTTTTGGATCAAATCCTATACAATATTTATTATTATTTTTTATATGGATCATGTGTAGAAAAATAATTTAAGGGAGACCGTCACATGACGTTGTTCCTTGTTAAGGACACCTTTTAATATATTAGTATAGATTAATACTATTATTTGGAAAGTGAACAAATACTCATTCTCTTTGTGGAGAAAAGATAGACTTTTGAAATTTTACATATCCTGTTTGAACATATTTTTGTACGACATACAACAACAAAAGTTATAATGTAATAGGTTTTGAATATTCTAATTCTAACATGAATAAATTTTGTAGAAAAGCCCTCATTCTAATTGAATCTCTAATTCTAATTGTAGTTTGTTACTTTACTACATTTGTTAGTCAATATTTCTTTTTATACATTACTTTAATATAAATTTTAAGTATATGATAAATGAATCTTATTTTAAAGTAATTTTTAAACACTTTTTCGTGGTACAAAAATTATAATATTTGAACTATATATTAAAAGTTATAATTGATTTACTATAATTAAATTTTTCAGTGTGAACCCAATTGTATTTCTTCTTATCCTAAACTATATACATGTATTTTTATTACTTTGTAATTGTATTCATTTTTTAAAAAATGACATGGCAATTAATAAGCGTGGTAAATGGCATCCAATGAAGAAACCAAATGTTGCAACCTCGTGAGCTGACTTTTGGACTCTGCTTTATATATTAGTTGGATGATATGATATGATATGATATTAGTATAGATAGCAAGTTTATTTTTGGGTATTAATACTTCATCGGTGCTAAATAAGTGTCATTCTCTTTTTCAAGTAGTTTAATGTGTTTTTTCAATCATTAATATCTTTAACTATATACAAGTAAAAAGTTTATACTTTGAAAGTGTACATTAATGTGAATCTAACATGATCTAATATGATTGTTTTTCTTTGTATAATAGCTAGAAAACAAAGTTAATGTTAGTTGATGAATAGTGTCAATTTATTAAATGCAACAGTTATTTAGGAACGAATAAGGTATGATTTATGGGAGGAGAATAATATAAACGGCATAGCTTTAAAGATTTTTTTATTTTTTTACCGCCTTTTAAAATAACAACCTTATAAGTTCATTTTTTTTAAATAACCACGTTATATGACCTAAATCTCTTTAAATACATATCAATTGACATAATACGTCCAATAAATCGTTCTTAAAATTGGGTTTAAACCTTGTATAGTTTCTGGTGAATAAATGCGAAGGTGATGGATCTTTCTTAAACCCTTTTAACGATGATTTTCTTGACGGAATATGTCAACGTGTATTTATTCAAAAATATTTAGGTCATATAGGTGATTATTTTTAAAAGATTAACATATAAGGTATTTATTTCGAAAATTTTTCTTTCATACCTTTTCTATATTTTTGTAATTCAATAGGTAGAAGTTACAAGTTAACTTAAATGTCAGACAAATATGGTCTCCCATATATGGTGAGAATCCAACTTATAATGTTTGACATAGTAGATACTTGTCTAAAATAAAGAAAATAAATAAAAAAATTTGTTAAGAGAAATTTCATTAATTCAAAGTTGAACGACATCTATAATAGGTATTAAAGAAAAATAAGACACAATTTAACAAGATCAAATCAAAATCGTCTTCATAGAAGCTACAATGAACCAGATCAATCTATGCAGTACAATCCCCTTGTAGTTGTTGAATCAAGCGGCTATTGATGAGGAAGCCTATCATTCTGGCATAGTTTGGGGAACAATATTCTTGATCTGGTCATATTGACCGCATCATAGTTTCCTATTCCTTCTTCTTGATAGTACTCCCTCCGTTTCCTAAAGATCTTCCCTCTTTCCATTTAAGTGCGTTTCCAAAAGATCTTCCCTCTTTTACTTTATTCCTTATTTTGAATTTGTTTTCCTTTTTTTACCCTTTCATGTCTCTATCATATGATCCACCATTACATTATTAATTCAATTTTACTGTCTTTCTCTCTCCTACTTTAACCCCTTTTCATTTGTTTATTTATCTTAACCCCTTTCTCTCTCCTACTTTACCCACCCCACGCCCCACATAAGTGGATCCTCCTTGCTATCTGTAGGAACAGTAACAAGGAAGATCTTTAGGAAACGGAGGGAGTATTGAACTTCAATCTATGAGAATAATTTTTCATACTTAATGACAGACAAACCAATAGACTCACAACTCCCATAAGAGAGAATGACATATCCACAAGAGAGACTAAATTTTCCACAAAGGGGCTAGATAAACGCTCATAAAGTGTTAATAAAACAAGAAAATAAAGTGAAAACTTAAAATAAAAAAGGAAAAAGGGGCTTACCATGTGTGATTGTATTGTGGCAGCCCTAACTTATGAAGGAGTATGGGAGAAGAGGTGGTCAGCTAGAGAGAAAACTAGGTTCAGGGAGAAGGGGGCGGGTGTATCTTCTTCCTAGTTCACAATGTAATATGTCAAACAAATAGAAAGAAGATACACCCGCCCCCTTCTCCCTGAACCTAGTTTTCTCTTTAGCTGACCACCTCTTCTCCCATACTCCTTCATAAGTTAGGGCTGCCACAAATACAATCACACATGGTAAGCCCCTTTTTCCTTTTTTATTTTAAGTTTTCACTTTATTTTCTTGTTTTATTAACACTTTATGAGAATATTTAATCAAAGTTTTCACTTTATTTTCTTGTTTTATTAACACTTTTGTAGTATGTAATTGTCAATGAGAATATTTAGTCAAAGGTTTAAAAGTTTGACCATGAAAAATGAAATAAGAACTATATTTTGAGACAGAGGGAGTAATTTTTTTCGTAAGACTATTAGGAAGATATACTATTTAGAATTTTCCCCAAAATATGATAGGAAAAACTTTTCTCACTTTGCTTTGCTTTTATAAATAATTCCTTGGATACTATCTATTGTTCACTTAGGATGCTACCGTACAATTCTATTTTATAAAAACGTCGCGAAGTAAATGCTAAGTCACTTATAAGTCCTGTTCTTTTGGGCATAATTTCAATTTAGCTCAACTAGTTTCCTCTTGTTGTTTTAGTTATTTTCAGTTCACCTCTATTCAATTCAATTCAGCCTAAAAGAACTGGGCATTAGCGGTTTCTGCTACTTTTATTAATTTTACCTCTAACCAAAATTGCTAACTCAAAGCCCATTCGACATCATTGTTAGTTTCCAGAGCTATGTTTTATGAATGGAAAGGTCATATGATAGAGTGGGTTTAATAAGTCTAAAGTTAGAAATACTACTACTAAATATGTAAATTTGAAAAAACTGATAACAGAAAACTAGAAAACCACTTTTTTAGATTTTCATTATTTTGTTTTTGGTTTAAAAAAATTAGAAAATTTTTTTAAAAAATGACAACGAACAAGTTTTAGAAAAACAACCAAAATTTTTATTTTACTTCAAAGTTTTGGTTAGGATTTTTAATAAAAATTAACTATTGTGTTGATGAGTAGTGTGTATATTAGCTAAATCGCTACTTCAACAATGCACAGGTCGATACACACAGTGCCTAGTATCAATTGTCTATGGCTAGTACTACTAGGGCATCTAATCACATTCGCTCCCCTGCCTTTTGTCTCTCGGTGTCAGTATAATCTAACAGAATGCTTTCGCCATTAGTGTTCTTTTGCAAAGTCTACGCATTTCACTACTCCATTGAAAATTTCCTATGTACTCTAGGTAGCGCTACAATTAAAAACAAATCTTTACTTGAGTTAGCGATGAACGATTATGAAACGTTAACTCAAGTAGCAGTTATTTCTAGTAGCTAACGACAAAATGATTTAGTGGTTTGTATTGAGGGTTTATATTGCATTTCTCTTTTCTATCTATATAAATATATTAAAATACGTTCCTAAGTAAGGAACGGTGTCACCTGGCACTCTCCCTAAAGGCGTTTACTTTATATGATTCATGTACAATAAAAAAATTAAAAATTGCATAGTATAGGATTTGAAAATTTCCTATATACTCTAGGTAGCGCTACTACTAAAAACCTATCGCCACTTGAGTTAGCGATTGAACAATTATGAAATGATAACTCAAGTAGCAATTATTTCTTGTAGCTAAAGACTAAATGATTTAATGGTTTGTATCGAGGGTTTTAAAAAAAAAATTATATCTCTCTTTTCTATCTATATAATTATATTAAAAGACGTTCCTAAGTAAGGAACGGTGCCACGTGACGCTCTTCCTAGAAGTGTTTTACTTGAACAATGCACATGTCGTTACACACATTGCCTAGTATCCATTGTTTATGGCTAGGACTACTAGGGTATCTCATCACATTCGCTCCCTTGCCTTTTGTTTCTCGATGTCAGTATAATCTAACAGAAATGCTTTTGCCATTGGTGTTCTTTTGCAAAGTCTACGCATTTCACCGCTCCATTAAAAATTCCCTATGTACTCTAGGTAGCGCTACTATTAAAAACAAATCGGTACTTGAGTTAGCGATTGAACAATTGTGAAACGTTAACTCAAGTAGCAATTATTTCTAGTAGCTAACGACTAAATGATTTAGTGGTTTGTATTGAGGGTTTTTATGATAAAAAAATTGCATTTCTCTTTTCTATCTATCTCTATTATATAAGCCAAGGAAGGAGGTGTGATGTCCTCTTTTGAAGTGACTAAAATACCCTTATTGATCTAATTAATGGAATGAAAAAAATTACAAAAACAAATCATTTAAATTTCTCATTCCAACTTGCCATTTAAAACAAGTTTAAAATGGTATATGCATCAAATATTTCAATCAAAAATTAAATGGACAAAATATTTATACCTTATAAAAAGATGACATACATAACGTGCACATGAAAAGTCTGAACATTCACTACCTTTGATACTCTTTAATTCAGTTAAACCAACTCATTATTTTTGTTCTTTCTGTTCAATATTCATTCACAAAAAATTAATGTTAACAATCACTCATAACCTTTTTATTTTTTACATTAGCGAATTAATATATCTAAATTCATCTAACTGTTGAATTTTTCATTAAGTTTAATCATAAATGAAGTACGAATGGAGTATCTAATAGAATAACAAATTTTGTAATTAACGCACGCATCGCGTGCATACGAAGGCTAGTATAAATATATTAAAAGACGTTCCTAAGTAAGGAACGGTGTCACCTGGCGCTCTCCCTAAAGGCGTTTTACTTTATATAATTCATGTACAATAAAAAAAATAGAAATTTCATATTATAGGATCTGATCCCGTGACCTCAAGTTCATATATTAAAGTTTTATCCACTATACCAAGTTGTATTTAGTATTAACATTTTAAAGTAAATATTAATAAAAGAAATTTTTGCTTATTTGAGACATGATCCGAACTTAATATCTAGTTTCATAACAAAATGGGGATTATTTTGTAGGATAGCATTATTGTGGGGAAAAATTTGGATTATGTGCTTCTACCTAAAATGGCAATAATAAATTTATAATGTAGAAAGTCAATAATAGCCTCTTGATTGGTGTAGGCATCGGTATTATACACCCACTGCCACTGAGATGGTCTACAACTTACAGTACATAGATATTTCGCTTACTACATGACGCTTAACCTTAGTCAAAAATTTGGGTTCACTCCAACATTCCCTCCTTTTCTAACTGTTGTTGAACAGTTTTTAGATATTAATTTTATTTTTTTTGTCCGAGCGATATCTCGGGTCACTTACAATAAATAAATATATTATTATTATATTTTATAGTTTATTTTGCTACTTTTTGTATTTTTTGTCTATTAAGAAATTGAAAAATTCACGTCACTACGTGATAAGTAAAAAAAAAATTGAAAGCTTTGAATTTGAAAACAATACCTTAAAAGGAATTGTGGTAAGAGAATATGACATTAATATTCTCTTGTAAGTTATGTAATAAGTGTGTCAAAATAGATGTTACACTTTTTTTTATTTCCTAAATTGGAAAGTTTTATTCTGCAAAATTACTCACTTACCCTAACTTATAACAATTAACCAAAATTAAACTAACTTAATTTATTCTCATTATATACTAATCTAAATTAATTAAACCTCTTCCCTCTCTTCCACCACCCCTCCCCCACCATCTCAGCTGCCCAATCCCTGCCCCCACCTCGCAGCCCTCTTCCCCACCACCACAGCAGCCCCACCAACGCAAAACCTCCTCCACCACCCCCACCCACGAAAACCTTCCCCACCACCCCACCCACCGAAAACCACACCATCTTCGTGCAAAACCTGTCATATTCTTCGCACAAAACCACATCGGTCCTCCATTTTCGAGGCTGGGGTGGGGTTTCCAGTGCGTGGTTGGGGTTTTTGAGTGGGCCGGGGTGGGGTTTTCGGGTGGGTGGGGATGGGGTTTGGGTGGTTGTGTGGGGTTTTCGGGTGGATGGGGATTTCGTCCGGTGGGGTGGGGTTTTGGGTGGCTGTGTGGGGTTTTCGGGTGGCTGGTGGGGATTTCGGGTGGCTGGGTGGGGATTTCTGCAGGTGGTGGGGGTGATGGTGGGAGTTCACATGGGCGGGTGGTGGGGGGGGTGGTGGGAGTTCACATGGGCGTGGGTGGGGAAGGAGGCTGTTGCAGTGGTAGGGAGGGGGGTTGCGGGGGTGGGGGAACCAAGTTGTGGTCCCTCTTTTCTCCCTTCCCTTAAACCCCCATGTGCAACGGTCCCCACATGTAGGGGTGAAAGTTCGGTGTGCGGTTTGGATTAGGGCCTAATCCAATCCGATCCGAATAAAATTTGGATTTCAATTTTTTAATCCGAATCCAAGCCAATTAAGGTTTGAATCTGATCCAATCCAATCCGAAATTTCATACTCTAGATTGGATCCGATCCGAAAATTCGATCTTTTTAAACTCTAGTTTTTCGATGAAATAAATTAAGCACAAAAGCAGCCTAGTAGATTTAGGAAATGAGGAATTAAGTGCATTTAGTGTTTTAGGGGAAGGATTGAAGTGCTATGTGTATTGGACTATGGAGTAGGTTTTTTTATAATAAATAATCAGTTAAGCACTTAAGCCCAATCCAAATACATAATACAAATCATATTACTATTCTGTCATATTGGATTTTTGGATCCAATTACCCTCAATCCAATCCGATCCGAAAATCCAATTTTTCAAAAAATCTCAATCCGAGTGCAATCCGAACACAGTTCGAATCCGATCCGAATTACTAATTCGGATTGCATTGGATTGGATTTTGGTTATCCAAATAACTTTCACCCCTACCCACATGCTTAATCCCCTACCCTTATTCTCTCCTAATCACTCCTTCAATTTTTGCCTAGGGAACCCAAAATTTCAAAAGTGTAACATCTAATAAAAAACGACTGAAGTATTACTATTATATTATTACTTTGTAATTTATTATTATGCAATACATTATAAGATCTTATTTATAGTATTACTATTATTATCATTTTATTTATTTCACAACTTTTATTAATATTTAATAATAATAATTATTATCATTATTATAATAACAACAACAATAATTATAAGGGAAAAGCTATATGCAGCCCTAAGGGCTGTATATAAAAAGCTAAAAATGAAAATAAGTTGCATTAATTGATCATTTATTACATCGATTGATGCAAAATTTTCCATAAATTCACAACTTATTTCCATTTTAAGTAGTGTGTTTATGTCTTATATGCAACCCTAAAAGCTGCATATATCATAATCCTTATTATAATCATAATAATAATTATTACTAAAAATAATTATATAACCTAAGTCATTAATTTATAAAAGCACTTATAAAATGTTTGACACTTTCCCTTAAAAAAACGTTTTACACTTGAGAAGTTGGCAGACTCAACTCTTTTTTTTCATATAAAATAAAATAAGATATACAAACAACTATGACTTGCACAAGAAAGAAATGGATATCGTGCAGCTTCAAATAACTAGAGAGATTTGAAATTCGATAGGAAGAGGCCAGGTATATCGAATCTAAATTTATAATTTGTATCTCACACTTAGCTTTTTTCGAAATGTAATCCGAACTTAATAGTTTCGTTATCATGAATTTGAGCTATCATATTTTATATATTTCTTATTTTTGCGCCAATCTTATGTTCTTAACATGTGGCTTTTAATTTTCTATTATTTAATAATAACAAAATAACTTAAAATAATGATAACAATGACATTTATAAAGATAACAACGAGATTAATAATAATTACCAATATTAATAATTAATAAGTACAACAACAATAATAATCATTTTGAACAAATGTACTAGTAAATAATAATATTAATAGTAATAATGAGTTTTTAAATATAAGCATGATCTAATCTAAACTAATCTGATCTAATCTAATCTGATCTGAACTTATTTTTTCTGATCTAATCTGATTAGATCTGAAATAAGCAAAAATATGGTGAACTGAACATAGCCTAAGCCCTACTTAACCCAACTTATTTACTGTAATTGACAACCATTGAGACGCCTTTTTTTTTTATATACCTTTTTTCTCTTTTTCTTCCACAACTCTCCTTTCTCTTTTTTTGCCCATAGCTAGTGTCTTAATAGTGATCTATTAGGGTAGTTGACTTAACTATAGAGGTTAATTAGGATTAATAATAAAATGAAGGATAAATAACTATAAAAGTTGAGGTCACTGGTCATTAAAGACATATGATGAATTTTAAGGAAATTGAAAGGCATATAATAGAGGTGATCATGGGACGAGTCAGGTTCGGGCGGGCTGTACCTTAAAAAATAATTCCCATTGACCGGATCGGGCCGAAAATTGTGCCCAAAGCCCGCTATTTCAGGCAAAAAAGAACTGATTTTCGAGCTAAAATCGGACCGGGTTAAAAATTAGCCTAAAAAATTATTTTTGACTTGCCTGACCCGTGTCAAAGCAAAAAGATTGAATTGAGTCCAATCCCGTGCCAAAAAATTCTGCTCAAACCCTTCCAAAATTCGAACAGAGTTAGGCTGGGCTGATTTGATCAATTCTAGTATATGATGAATTTTAAAGATTGTTTTGTGGTATTTTATGGAAAACATGTAATTTCTAAAGGAATATACTTCTTTTGAATATATGGTATATGATGGTCTCCAACTATGCATCATCTTACGCGTTTCAGTTCACCTATCTTAGTCAGAGCTGTAAATGGATTAATGCAGATTGCAGAGTTTGTGCGATGTACGAGTAATGTTGTTCAAGGTACAGGTGAACTCACTTCAATCCCGTATCCCTTGAAGTCTTAACTCACTTTTGTCTGACACTATTTAATTCACATCATCACATGCTGAAGCTAATGGATCCTTGTTCTCCATGTCTATTCTGATTTAAATCATTCCATCATAAATACGCATGTTGAATGGTTACTGGTTAGTACATCTTAAAGGCCAACCCTCATGAGCCATAGCATGATGGTTTGAGCCACACATGTGATACATTAAATTTTGAGTTTCAGACTTGATGTCATAGCAATATATCTATGTAGTAATTGCTCCCTCCTTATCCTCCAGACCGACCTAGAGATGGCAATGGAACCATAACTCGTGTAACAGCCCGCACATATGAGCTGCTAGCTAATTATACTTAATATACACAAATCTCGATTAGCATTTATAAATCTCAAAATTACATGTACTCGCAGCAGAAACATAACCTTACAAATCGATCCCGTACCTATAGCTTATGGGCCCACAACACAAGAGCTTCAAAACCAAATATCGAATTACATAATACTGTACTCAATCCCAAATAATAGAATATTTTATTATCAAATAAATACTTCTAGATACAACCTCCGAATTATTAATCTAATAATAGGTTCCAAGAACAAAATCAGAAAAACTGAGTACAGAGTGTACAACCAAAAATCCGTTTTAGTGGCACAAAATATATTTGTGTCATTTATCACTTTCCATAAGGTTATTCAATGTATTCAAATAGCTCAATATCGAGATAGCAAAACATACACATTAGAAAAAAGACCAGATGAAAATATATACTACAACAAAGCCACAAATCTTCGCATACTTTTAGGCATTTCAATTCGTACATTGTTAGATACAATTATCCTTTTGTACATACAATTATCTCATACATACCCTCTGTACAAACCCTTATGTCATTACAACAAACAAAAGCTCTTACGAAAATAATTATTATCAGTTTCCCCAAGAATATTTTATAGCTTCACATATAAACGGTTTACAGAATAATTGGGGAAAATACACAAATAGAGGACTACACCATCTCTAAACTCATGGGGACGTCTCCCCTACCAATATTTATATAGCTTGCAAGACTTATTCTCCGAACATGTGTCACACATACCACAATGTGTTTATCACTGCTAATGCAACATTTTCGCCATAATACACATAATTAAAGTACTTAATTCACAGTGTCACAAATTCATACTTTCTCATAACTCAGATTCACGATTTTTAAAGTTAATGATCATATATTATCAAATTCCCAAACCATAGATACACTTTTATTTATACTTCCATAATTTCTATATAAAAACTTAGAGCTCGTATTGTGTCGGACTCGTCCGACACAATATTCTCGTCGGACCACTTCACTTGGGTTTTAGTTGGTCTTTATTTTTTTCAGGTAGTCTTCATTTTTTTTTCAGGTAGTCTTCATTTTTCTTCAGGTAGTCTTCATTTTTTTTCAGGTAGTCTTCTTTTTTTTCAGTTGGTTTCAATTTTTTTTCAGTTAGTCTTTATTTTTTTTCAGGTAGTCTTCAAATTTTTTCAGTTAGTCTTAATTTTTTTTCAGTTAGTCTTAATTTTTTTCAGTTAGTCCTAAATTTTTTTCAGTTGGTCTTCATTTTTTTCAGTTAGTCTAAATGAAAGTAACTTAGGTCTAAATGAAAATAACTTAGGTCTAAATGAAAGTAAGTGTTTATGCCAATTTTGTACCAAGTACGCAAAAGGAAAAGGGAACCAACAACGAGATCTTTACACTATGGCAATCAACATTAACGGATAAATTAAATATGTAAAGGAAATAAAATAATAAAAAGACAAATGAATTGTTGACGCGGAAAACCCAAATGTTGGGAAAAACCGCGGGTGATGCTCTTGATCACCAATCCACTAATATGCCGACGGCGTCAATACAAGGGTAGAATACAATATCAAGCTTTCTTGTGCCACTATGGAAAATATTAGAGTAGAGAATAAAGAATATGAATGTGTGCGTGGAGAGAGAAGTAGTAGAAGAGAAACTAGGGTTACATTGAACTACATATATATAGGTGGGATATCCTTCAAAGATGCTTCCAAACTCCCTTGAAGATAGGTAGTGCCTTGATTATCTCTAACTTCCTCCTTATTTTCCTCCAACAGTTATACCCAAAGTCAATGCCAATCCCATGATTCTTGCTAACTGATATTAATTCCTTCTTTGCTAATATGAATTTTTCGGGCCCAACAATTGCCCCTAATTGATGACACTTGCTCAACCGTCTTGGGAAGTGGCATCAATTACACTATTCCCTTAATCTTATCCTTCAAATGGCTTCAAGTTTGTTCATTTCGGACGCCGACGTGTTATCAGAGAACATTATGTCGTCTGCCGCCGTCACCGGTGATGTGATGACTACTGTCGCCGTCATCCTTGATGACGCCAAAATCGTCAAGGGGACGTCAGACGGCGTCATGGACATCAGACGGCGTCAGGACGCCAGATGACGACGTCCATAAACTCCTGGCTGTTTTTAGAACTCTTGACGACCTGCTTCCTAAGGGCGTCACTGCCGCTGCTGAGACGGCGACAACTGTTGAATATGCCCCTGTTGTAGAAGACAAAGATGCCATGGAGATAAATTAATTTTCAGCGTTAGTTTTTGTGTGTAAAAGTCGTTGCATATGTTTACCGTGTGTATTCCAAATGTATGTTTGTAAGTATGTATGTGCGTATGTATACGACTTTTCCATCGTGACTAGAGGTTTAGTTTTAAAACTAAATGTCATCCAGGATATGTCGTCAAGTGTAGGGCCCTTATGTTCGTATGAATGTGTGTACGTATGTGAGTAGGTACCTTTGATGTTTGAAACCACTTGCAGTGTTAATTGTTAAGAAGGGATAATTTGCCTCTTCTAATTAATTGCTTGTGGTGTTTTGTATGTTGTTGTGATGACTTCTTAAGGTGTGTGTCCCTTTTTGTATAGAAGTCACGTTGTATTCACCTGAACGCCGTCGAACCTTGATGCCCCAGCTTAAAACTGTCGTCGTCATAATAAGGGTCGGCGTCAATTGTGATGACGTCGTCGACGCCGATGATGACGTCGTCGACGCTGATGATGGCGTCATTGACGCTGATGATGGCGTCAGGTGAATGTGAACATTGTGGTGTTCGATTGTGTCAAAGTTGGTTGTCAACTAATCCTCGTCCCCATACCTGTCTTCATACAACAAAGGTGAGATGTCGTTGGCTTCCCCCAACGGTCCTAGGATGCTCAAGTTAGTATAATATAAAGAAATAACGCTTAAAATATGAAAATATAATATGTTGAGAATAAAATGAAATGAAATAACTCAATTTAACTTGTTGGTTACTTACATGTAGTGGCGTCCCTTTTGTTCTCAACATAATACGATTAAAAGTAATAGAGTTTTAGATGGACGACGTTCCAACTTCAGGGAACATGCTTACCTCCTTGAGATATGAAATAATTAACGACGTCCACTTGCCAGACGCCGTCGCAATTGTTGACGTCGACGTCACTTTTTGGACGACGTCCAGTTGCCAGACGCCGTCGCAATTGTGGACGTCGAGATCACTTTTTGGGCGACGTCTAGTTAGGATCGTTTTTGCCAATCGTTGGCTTGATGAGTCTGACGGACGCTATAAACTTGTTGTGGACGATCATAAGGCTTTGGACGCCACAAACTTTCTTCTTTGGCGTCGACTTCCTGCTGTCGACGTCATAGAATTCCATTCTTGACTGCATGTCTTCCTCCAATCGGATCTGGGCCGAGGCTTTGGCTTGAGCATCCTCGAACGTTGGACATGGATACTTAGTAAGCTCTTTGTACAAATCTGAGTCTTCATCCAGCCCCGTCGGAAAGCTTCAATCGCCGTCTTAACGTCGCAATTTGGAATTGACACCTTTTCCCTGTTAAACCTGTGAACAAACTCTTTCAAGGATTCATCAGATTTTTGCACGATTCTATGTAAGTCACTAGCCTGTTTTTCCATCTTACGACTACTAGCAAACTGTAAATTAAAAATATTAATCAATTGAGCAAAGGAAGAGATAGCGCCGTTGCCAAGGTGGATGAACCACTGCAGGGCTGGTCCAGTCAACGTCGATCCGAATCCTTTACACATGCATGCCTCGCGCATGCTACGAGGAATTGAGATGGTCATCATCCGTTGTTTGTATTGGGCGACGTGGTCATTTGGATCTGTAGTGCCGTCGTACATCTTCATGGTTGGGACGGAGAACCGCTTTGGAACCTCGACCATGGCAATAAAATCAGCAAAAGGTGAGTCTGCATAGCTGCCTGGCGTCGCTTTCTCCATAGGACGAGGGACGCCGGGGATTTTGGCGATCATGTCTTCTAGTCGCTGAAGACGCTGCTCGATGTCGGCGTCACGCCCGATGACGGCGTCATGCCCGATGACGGCGTCGTCTATGTTGCGGCGCTTAGAGCCTTTGGACTTTTGAGCAGATTTCAGGCTTTGATTCTCCATACAGGACGCGACATAACTTTCTTTCAATATCGCCATCTCCGCCTTGACGCGGTTGAGCTCATCAATGACCTCTTGGGTGGTGACCCATTGTCCTGTCATTGAAAACACGAAAGGATGGAAAAGTACGGAAAACTTACGTAGATAAGATGAAACGAAAAAACGTGATTGCCAAAGGATGTATAGAGATCTTGCTGTGGCCCCACGGTGGGCGCCAAATTGTTTATGCCAATTTTGTACCAAGTACGCAAAAGGAAAAGGGAACCAACAACGAGATCTTTACACTATGGCAATCAACATTAACGGATAAATTAAATATGTAAAGGAAATAAAATAATAAAAAGACAAATGAATTGTTGAGCGGAAAACCCAAATGTTGGGAAAAACCGCGGGTGATGCTCTTGATCACCAATCCACTAATATGCCGACGGCGTCAATACAAGGGTAGAATACAATATCAAGCTTTCTTGTGCCACTATGGAAAATATTAGAGTAGAGAATAAAGAATATGAAGTGTGCGTGGAGAGAGAAGTAGAAGAGAAAAACTAGGGTTACATTGAACTACATATATATATAGGTGGGATATCCTTCAAAGATGCTTCCAAACTCCCTTGAAGATAGGTAGTGCCTTGATTATCTCTAACTTCCTCCTTATTTTCCTCCAACAGTTATACCCAAAGTCAATGCCAATCCCATGATTCTTGCTAACTGATACTTAATTCCTTCTTTGCTAATATGAAATTTTTCGGGCCCAACAGTAAGTAGGTCTAAATGAAACTAACTTAGATCTAAATGAAAGTAACTTAGGTCTAAATGAAAGTAACTTACCTCTAAATGAAAGTATATAGTTTTCTCGATGAAGATAAGAGATGAAATCTGGGTCGTTGATGTTAGACATCCAATGGTAAGGATCGTCCCACTTGCGGCCATGAGCACTGAGTTTGAATGTGAGTTTCTTTTGAAGAGGTGGGTCAATGGAACAAAAGCATGGTTGTAGTCATGAAAATGGAAATTCTTGAATATGAATATGAAGATCGGTGGGTCAAATCGAACGAGGAGTTGGGTCAAATGGAAATTCTTGAATATGGTTGTAGTCATGAAAATGGAAATTCTTGACTATGAATATGAAGATCAGTGGGTCAAATCCAACGAGGAGTTGGATGAAAAACAAGCTGGAGGTTGACAGATTGAAAGAGGAATTAGGGGAGGCAAGGCGTAAAAAAGAGGACAAATTGAAGGAGAAACAGAATGAGATTGACAGGTTGATGAAGGAGTTGGCGGATGTGGAGCGTAAAATATCTAATTTCTTCTGTAAATGTTTTGGGCTCAGCCCGTCCGACCAAACACATTGGGTCAGACGGTCTGACCCAATAGTTTCACAAAAACTTATGTAGCTAATCATTTGTCTATTGTCGTATACCAAAATCATAAGTCAAACATCATTTAATCAAAATCCCTTTATTTACTCCAAATCTTTCGAATACAACTATAGTTTAAAGCAAAATCGAGTTCATCAAATAAATATCGAATTCGAACTCCATAGATTTACAAATCGAAAATCCTGTTGTTAAAACAATTTATGTTTATAAGATATAAAAACATATCGAACTCAACCCATGAAATCCATATATTAAGTGAAAAGGCATGTGTATACCTTCTTTTATTCTCCAAAATAACACTCGGTTCCATAATAAACTTCAAGAGTCCAATATCTCCAAATTCATGATCAACCTCCAATAATCACCTCAAAACAATAATAACAACAATTAACATTCATCCCAACTATAATTCAGATATATGAATTGCCTTGCCTATACCTTTTAAACTCTTTTAGGGGATGTTTGGTTCACGAAGTGGTATAGGTTTGGAATAAGGAATGAAACTGAGGTGGTATGGGGTTGGAACTTGATACTTGGTTCCATGTGTTTGGATTTATCTTGAAATGAATTTTTTCCTTTTAAATTTATACATGAAGGTTTGGTATGAGTCATACCCACCTCCCCCTTGGGTTTAGAAATGTAAAATTTTACAAACAAACACTAGGCATAGGTTTTAGTCATTCTAAACCCATACATCATACCTTTTTTTCTCAACCAAATACCCTCTTATGAACTACTGCAAATCATTTTATATCAATCATTTCACTAATCCAACTCACAAAATCAATCTCCCATTATAGCTAATTAGCTCCAAATCTAATTTATAGAGAATATGATCAAACAACATGATTTATAAGAAATCAGATTTTGTAACTTATTTAAGAAAATTAATTAATATTATAAGTTTCAATCCATTAAATAAAGATAAAAGATACAAACTTTGAGTTTAACAAACTCTTATCTCAACTGATTTTGCTAATATAATTAGAACTGAATTCATTTACGAAATTATAAATTAAAATAAAACCCATAATAGTCATTCTAAACCCAATGAATTACCAGATATTTTACCAAAATGCCCACCACCAAATAAGTTGAATTGCATTAATTGAAAAGGGAGAAGGAAATCTGATTATACCTTGACATGTTAAAATAGATTGAAGGGAAAAGCCTCTCATTATTATTAACCCAGAGGGGATATCTATAATACATCATATAAAACCTAATTTAGGTAGAACTAGGAAAGCATTTTCTAAACTAAATATAACATTAATAATACAAAAATAAATAGAAGATATAAACTACACTAAAAGGAAGATTCGATTTGCCTCCCGAACAACGCTGGTTTATAAAGATCCCGCACGACTGTTTACCTCCCTCATTCATCAAGTGATGATGGTGTGGAGAGGTAGAGAACCTCGACTAGACCCACAGGAGCTCCTTCGTGGTACAACTTCAGGCGTTGACCGTTAACTTTGAACACTTCACCTTTCTCATTCATAATCTCTATAGATCCAAATTTGTTCACTCTAGTAACCGTGAAGGGGCCGGACCATCTAGACTTCAACTTACCAGGAAAAAGTTTGAGCCTAGAATTGTACAATAAAACCAGGTCGCCCAAAGGGAACTCTCTTGGTAGGATCTTTTTGTCATTCCATCTTTTCGTTTTCTCCTTATATACTCGCGTGCGATCATAAGCCAACAATCGAAATTCATCAAGCTCATTGAGTTGTAGAAGCCGTTTCTCCCCTGCAAGCTTTTGATCCATATTAAGCTCTTTGATGGCCCATAAAGCCTTATATTCTAATTCAACGGGTAGGTGACATGCTTTTCCATACACAAGTCTACAGGAGGAAGTACCAATCGGTGTTTTGAAGGCAGTTCTGTAAGCCCAAAGTGTGTCATCCAGCTTCGTACTCCAATCCTTCCTATACCTTGCAACCACCTTCTCAAGAATGGACTTAACTTCGCGATTGGAAACCTCTACTTGCCCACTTGTTTGAGGGTGATATGCCAATCCAGTACGATAGTAAACTCCATATTTCTTCAAAAGAGTATCCAAATGTCGTTCATGAAAATGAGATCCTCCATCACTAATTACAGCTCGTGGGACCCCAAACCTTGGGAATATGATTTTCTTGAATGAAGCTATGACTACCTTAGAGTCATTGGTAGGGGATGCCACGACTTTTACCCACTTAGAGACATAATTGACCGCAACCAAGATGTAACAATTCCCATTGGAAGAGGGGAACGGTCCCATAAAGTCAATACCCCAAACATCAAAAATTTTATATTCAAGAATACCTGTTTGAGGCATCTCATGTCGTCTCGAAATGTTGCCGATCCTCTGGCAAGTGTCACATGATATGATAAAAGATTGAGCATCCTTGAACATTGTAGGCCAAAAGAAACCCGACTCATGGAGCTTGGCTACAGTGCGTGAAGGACCATGATGACCTCCATAAGGCGAGTTGTGACAGCGGTTCAGAATTCCAGTGACCTCCCACTCGGGAACACATTTGCGAAAAAGATCATCTGAACATTCACGAAATAAGAAGGGATCATCCCAAAAGTAGAATTTAACATCGTGGAGGAACCTTTTCTTCTGTTGGTAGGACAAATCAGGGGGTAGGATACCGTCTACCAGGTAATTGGCATAGTCTGCAAACCAAGGGATCTGTGAGGTGACTGCATACAAATGATCATCAAGAAAAGAATCATCTATTGCAGTGGAGTTAATAGCATCTTCATGCCGAATCCTGGACAAATGGTCTGCAACCACGTTCTCTGCTCCTTTCTTATCACGAATTTCGATGTCGAACTCTTGGAGTAAGAGAATCCAGCGAATGAGCCTAGGCTTGGCTTCCTTCTTAGAGAGAAGGTACTTCAGGGCTGCGTGATCAGTATATATAATGACTTTAGAGCCAATCAGATAAGATCTGAATTTCTCCAAAGCATAAACAATAGCCAAAAGTTCCTTCTGTGGTAGCATAGTTAACTTGTGTCTCATCCAACGTCTTGCTGGCATAATAGATAGCATGTAAGACCTTATCCTGGCGTTGACCGAGTACGGCCCCAACTGCATAATCACTTGCATCACACATGATCTCGAAAGGGAGTTCCCAATCAGGGGAACGAATAATAGGTGTAGTTATCAAAGCTTTCTTGATCCTGTCAAATGACTCAAGACACTCATCAGTAAAATCAAATGGAGCATCTTTAAGAAGGAGCTCTGTTAGTGGTTTAGCAATTTTTGAAAAATCCTTAATGAAACGGCGATAAAACCCCGCATGACCAAGGAAATTGCAGACTCCTTTAACATTATTAGGTGGGGGTAATTGCTCAATCACTTGGACGTTAGCGCGATCCACTAGGATGCCTTTATTAGAAACAATATGGCCTAAAACAATGCCTTCAGTCACCATAAAATGACATTTTTCCCAATTTAAAACCATATTACATTCTTCACATCTTTTCATGACTTTGGTGAGATTAACTAAGCATGTATCAAACGTAGAGCCATACACACTAAAATCATCCATAAAGACTTCCATAATAGACTCTATGAACTCAGAAAAGATACTCATCATGCAACGTTGAAAGGTAGCAGGGGCATTACACAAACCAAAGGGCATTCTACGATATGTAAAAGTGCCATAAGGACAAGTAAAGGTTGTCTTTTCTTGATCATCAGGATGAATGGGAATTTGGAAAAACCCAGAATACCCATCCAAGTAACAGAAATATTTGTGACACGCTAACCGTTCAAGCATTTGGTCAATAAAAGGTAGAGGGAATTGGTCCTTTTTAGTGGCCATATTGAGTCTTCTATAGTCTATACACATACGTCATCCAGTCACGGTTCGAGTGGGAATTAACTCATTTTTTTGATTTTTACAACAGTCATACCACCCTTTTCAGGTACTACTTGTACAAGACTTACCCACTTAGAATCAGCAATAGGATAGATAATACCTGCATCTAATAGTTTCATCACTTCTTTCTTAACCACTTCTTGCATGTTTGGATTCAGTCTCCTTTGTGGTTGAATGCAAGGCTTATGATCATCCTCGAGGTGTATCCTGTGCATACAAAAATCGGGGCTTGTACCCTTCAAGTCATCAACACTGTATCCAATAGCCTTCTTATGAGTTTTCAAAACAGTCAAAAGTTGGGAGAGTTGGCTGTTATCAAGTGCAGCACTGACGATTATAGGATTTAACTCATGTTCATCTAAAAACACATACTTCAAATGAGAGGGGATAGGTTTAAGTTCGGGTTTCTTTACCTCAGCATTGCACGCATAGTGAACTAACCTCTTTAACTTGTGGCATTCACTAAGGTCAACCTCTTCACTTGCCAGAGGCTCCTTAATAGCAGCGATCTCATTACTCCAAGTACTACCTTCACCTGAGAAAAAATCAAGACAAAGAACCACCTCCAAGGGATCTCCAAAGAGAGCTTGGGGCATGTTATCATGACAAATTACATCAACCACATCAATATTATAACATTTTTCCTCTAGCGTTGGACTTTTCAAATCGGTGCTCAGATTAAAAGTGAATGCATCATCTCCTACCGATAGTGTAAGTTTACCATTTTTCACATCAATTACCGCACATTCAGTATGGAGGAAGGGCTTACCCAATATAATCGAAATTTGTGTGTCTTCCTCCATGTCAAGCACAACAAAATCAACGGGAATAAAAAATTTTCCTATCCTAACAAGCACATCTTCTAGAATACCGAGGGAGTATTTAACAGATCTGTCAGCCATTTGCAGAGTAATGTTAGTGACTTTTAAACTTCCCATGTTTAATATCGATGAAACAGATATTGGCATAACACTCACACTAGTACCAAAATCACACAATGCTTTATCAATGAATAGTCTACCAATGTGACAGGGAATAGAGAAACTACCAGGATCTTTTAATTTTGGTGGAGACTTATTTTGTAAAAAGGCACTGCATTCTTCAGTAAATGCAACAGTCTCCACCTCTTTAAAAGCCCTTTTCCTAGTCAAGATATCTTTCATGAATTTTGCATAAGCAAGCACTTGAGTAATTAGTTCTGTAAAAGGAACGGTTACCTGAAGATTTTTGACGACTTCCAAAAACTTACCAAATTGTTGGTCTAGCTTACTCTTAAGTTGACGATTTGGAAAAGGAAGTTTGATAGGACGAACCTTAATAGCATGCTGTTTGGCCTCATTTGTTTCTCTATGTTCAGTCACTTGCTTAGAGTTCTCCTTGTCAGTTTCTGGTTCATCTTGGACCCCTTACCCATCGCTAACACTCACAGTATCATCAGTAAACATGGGTGGTCCATTATAATGAGAACCACTGCGGAGAGTGATGTTTGCCGAATTTGTTGGCTAGATAGATTGTGCTGGTAGAGCACCTTGCTGTCGAGTAGAGTTCGAAGTAGCCAACTGTGCTATCTGGTTCTCCAACATCTTGTTATGAGCTAGAATGGACTCAATCTGTGCTTTGTCATTTTGTCTGTCTTTTTGCATTTGCGGCATCATATTCCTCATCTCTACCATCATGGGATCGACAGGAGGTGCTTATGGAGATGGATTGAAAGGTGGTCTAGAGAAACCAGGGGGTTGGTGAGAAGGTTGTTGGTAGTATCTCTGGTTCAATGGTTGTGCCTGTGGTTGTGGTGCAGGAGGATTTAGAAAATTAGTACTCTTGTATGACAAATTAGGATGATTTCTTAATCCCGAATTGTATGTGTTGGAATATGGGTTATTCGGCCAAAATGACTGGAAGGCATTAACTTGTTCGAGCGAACTCCGACACTCTTGTGACCAATGTCCAACTATACCACAATTATCACAGAAGATCTCAGACGTAGTACCTAAAGCAGCAACAGTCGCGGAAGAGGTGAGTTGGATATTGTCGAGCTTATTATTAATAACATTCATCTGTGCAGCCAATAGGGAAATAGAATCAATCTCATGCTTGCCGCCCTTGTTAGCTAGTCCTCGAGGGTTGCCATATTGAGAGTTATAAATAGCCATACATTTCCTCGATTAAGTCATGTGCAGCATCAATTTCTAACTTCATGAATATCCTGTTTGCTGCAGAGTCAAGAATAAGCCTTGAGTTGTTCCCCAAATCATTGTAAAATCCCTGAACTAAGAACCATTTTTGTAGACCATGATGGGGACATTCCCTCTGGAGGTCCTTGAATCTTTCCCAAGCCTCATGTAAGGATTCGTCGTTACCTTGGGTGAAATTCGTGATCTGACTACGCAACCTATCAGTCTTTTCAAGAGGGTAGTACTTCCTGTAGAAAGCTAAAGCCAAGGTATTCCAATATGTAATCCCAAGAGCGGTGCGATTAATCCTGTTGTACCACATCTTTGCGTTGTCCAGAAGTGAAAATGGAAAAAGGATCTCCCGATTTTGATCTTGTATTACTCCCTGCTGCTTAATAGTAGATCAATATTGACAGAAATCCTGATAATGTAGATTAGGGTCTTCATTAGGTCCACCACCAAATTGTTTCCTTTCGATCATATTTAGCAATGTATGTTTGATCTCAAAATTGACAGCTTCAATTTCGGGCATTTGATTGCTCTGGGGAAGCTCAGCCAAGGAGGGCTCGGAAAAGTTAGTAAGTCTCCGAGCCATTTCTGATTCTCCGGGAATAGTAGGAACAGAACGTCTAGAATCAGAGTCAGAATCAGATGCAGAATCCAAGGGTCTATCCCCCCCTGAATTATCTCGCAATTGTCTGAAGAAGTTCTTTTGTCTATGAAAGGATCTTTCAATTTCAGGATCAAATGAAAGACCACCCGAACTTAAGCTCCTGCGCATAGGCGAACTAAAGAAATAAACAATTAAGAGATTGTGTCCCAAAGAACGAGTGTTCTCTCAGACGAGAATATATAATCTAGACTCTAAAACAATTAAAGAAAAATGGAACAATATCGTTAGTCCCCGGCAACGGCGCCAAATTTTGACAGGCTAAAGTCATATCGCCAAATCAAAAGTAATCCTAAAGTCCTCTAACAAATAGTAGTCAGGGAAGTAGGGTCGAATCCACGGGGAAAAACAATGTTCTTTTCCTAATTATCGATCAAATGTAGATTATAGGGAACGAGTGTTGTTGGTTATTACGCTAAACTGGACAATAACTAAATAAAGAATATCAATAATAAAGAGCCTAGGGTATGGGCTCACCAACGAACAATAATCCAAGATGAAACACAACAATCAATAATTAATAATGCAGCTAAACAGGTTGATTTGTTCTCTCGAATCGAAATCAACCATAGAATGATATTAACAGGCTCTCGCAATTTATTAATACCAAATCTACCTATTGAAACTAGCCTTAATACCAAGTTTATACCTCTCGGCGCATAACCTAATATTGCAATACTACAACAATCAAATCTGGCCAAATTAGATTGAATAGAGATAATACATTCAATAGGAATCAACAAACATCATCAAGT
This sequence comes from Beta vulgaris subsp. vulgaris, assembly GCF_026745355.1. NCBI lineage: Eukaryota > Viridiplantae > Streptophyta > Magnoliopsida > Caryophyllales > Amaranthaceae > Beta > Beta vulgaris. The sequence continues at coordinate 47,162,535 of NC_079204.1, read as the reverse complement.
ATCAATACTTTATAAACATCCCTTCATAATTGATCATGGATCTCCTACACCCTAGTAATAGACTACTCAATCATATTTGAAACAAACATACTCATGGTGAACTAAATAAACATGATGAATAAACAATTAAGAACTAAACAAGAATAATAAGGGAAGCAAAAGAATACCAATTGTAGAAAACAATCTTGTGAAATCCACACTTCGATTAAAAGTTTAATGAATAAACATGAAAAAGTAATACTAGAGTTCTTAGGTAAATAAAAAGTGCTTAGAAACTAAAAGTCGACACTCTAATCATAAAACGTCGTCTTTTAATTATGAAAAGATAAGTATTTATATATCCATCAAAAACTGGCGCAACACGCGCCCAAACAATGCCTTAAAAGTTTGCGCCCGACCGGACGGTCATCAGGTATTGAATTGCTTCGTCGCGCCCGACCGGGCAGATTCCAGCTTCTTCAATTTCACTTGTTCTCGTCTCGCCCGACCAACCCGGGAGAATTTCGCCCGGTCGGGCCCGCAAGTAAAATTCTATGGCTTTTTTCAAGTCTCTGAATTTGGCTAAGTCAAGTCGCCCAACTAACCTGGGCCGTTGTCGCCCGGTCGGGCCGTCATCAGCTTTTGAAGCCCAAAATCGATCTTCAAAATATCATAACTTCTGCGTTATTTGTCGGAATTAAGCAAATGACCACTCCTTGGAAAGCTCTTGAACCATAGAATCCAACTCATGCAAAGTGATCGTGCTCCCAAAAATACATCGTCTCTTGTAGTGGTATAAAAGAATAGGAAACGCACTAAAACATGCTAATTCCTACAATAATCAATCTGAGAGTTCAAACACACTACAAGAAGCACATTAGTACTGAAAATGGCTCCAAAGAGCGCAATTAAGACCAATAAATCATGAGGGACGGGAGTAAAAACTCTATATAAAATAGACATATCAGTGGCGTAAGATGAGTGAGGAGTGAAAGGGAGAAAGTGAGGAGAGTGAGTGAGAGGGAGTAAGGTGTGCGTCGTCGGTGGTTGAGTTAGGGCTACGATGGTGAAGAGGAGAGGAGAGAGTGAAGAGTGAGTGAGTGAGTGAGGAGTGAGAGGGAGTAAGTGAGTGAGTGAGCGAGGGAAATTCGTGTAATTTTTAGTAAAAGTTATGCGCATATTTTTTAGTCAAGAAAGGGCTGCATTTAACCATTCACGTTATTGAAGGGCAACGAGCGTGAAAAAAATCGCAACCCTTTATTTCAAAAGGGCTGCGGTTAATTGGGAAACCGCATCCCTTCACATAAAGGGTTGCAGATGGCCTTAAAACTGCATCCCTTCGTATCAAAAGGCTGCGTTTTCTGGTTAACCGCAATCCTTCATACTTAAGGGCCGCGTTTTTATAAAAAAACGCAGCCTTAAAGCGCAACCCTTCCAGTTTTTTCCTCTAGTGATTTAGAGATACAAGGATTACATTCATAGACCATATCCCCATATAATTAACCAAATTATAAACTCCATAAGGTTATATTCACCATGCATATTTTTCAATATAAATCGCACACGACCGAACAACTAATATAAATAAAAGGAAAAGTTGACAATATAAGTCTGAACTTTGGGCGATAATTTTTAAAAGGTTTGAACTATTGCTTAACCCGTGTAGGTCTCAACTTTAGGGGGTCTTAACTTTTAGCGGGCCTAGGTGACTTAAAACTGACGATTTTTTTTTTTAAAAATCTCACCTAGTTCCTACTTTCCTCCCTCAATTAACCCTTCTAGTGTTACCCTAGTTTTACAAGTTATGACCTATTAAGCCAGTTTCAAGTCACTAAGACTCGCTAATAGTTAAGATCCCTCAAAATTGGGACATACACAGGTTAATCAATAGTTCAAATCTTTTAAAAATTATCACCCAAAATTGAGAATTCTATTATCAGTTTTTCCTAAATAAAAAAAATAAATATAAAAAAGCAACTTATGAATTTTTTCCTTGAATAATGCTAAAAAGGGGATTAATTCCCAAAATGTGTGACAAAAAATTTTATTTCCCTGCGTACCGTCCACGTAGGACGGCACGCGAAATTTTTTGTTTTTTAAAACTGCAGTAAAACCGCTACTCTGAGTAGCGGTTAATGCATAAAAACCGCTACTCAGAGTAGCGGTTATATTTAAAATCAACCGCTACTCGGAGTAGCGGTTTTCTTTAATGAACCGCTACTCTGGGTAGCGGTTTACAAGATTTTGGACGCGTTGTAAACCGCTACTCTGAGTAGCGGTTTATAAAAATCCCCAATTCAGACCTAAATCCCCCAATTTCCCAATTTACAGGTGCTCGAAATTTTTTTTCTCTCACAATCACTTCTCCCTCTCTCTCTCTTCCGACGACGCTGCCGCACGATCATCACCGCCGGCGACCGGAGTCCGTCACTTCTTGCTCTCTCTCTTCCGACGACAGCGGCACCTCAACGATCCGTCACTTCTCCCTCTCTCTCTTCCGACCACAGCGATCTTTGTGAGTTATTTTGTGTTTTTTTTTTGTTTTTTTTTTTTAATTTAATTTATGTAGCATGCCATATTTGTTAGATGGAAATTGTTTAGTTTGATTAGTATAATTTAGTTGTTGATGATTAAAAATTTAGGATATTGTGATGGTTGATTTTGTATCAATTGGAAGGTTAGTATAATTGAAGGTGATTAGTATAATTCAAAGGTTATTAGATATTGTTTAGTTGTTTGATTAGTATAATTTAGTTGTTGGTTGGTTAAAAATGAATTTGAGCATTTTGTGATGGTTGATTTTGCATGAATTGTTGTGTTTATGTTGTAAATACTACTAGTATAGGTGAAAAATAGTGTTGATATTGTTTGAATATGTAGAATAAGAATAACTTAATTAAACATTATGTTTTTGTATGTAGAATATGGAACAACCTAAATATCCTCTATACCTTTATTGGAATGGTGAATTATCTCAAAATGATGTTGATATTGTGTATAGAGGTGGAAGGAAAAAGTTTTTGTTCATCAATTCCGGTATGATGTTTCAAGAGATTCTGAATAGGGTATATGACGTTGTTGGATGTGATCGTATGTATGTGGAACTGAAATTGTTTATGAGATATCCGATGCCGGGAAAATATGTGCCAATTGCACTAGAGGATGACGAGTCACTGAGTGCTATGTGGCTTTCAGTGACACAAACGTCAGCCATGGCAATGGAGGTGTACATTGAACAAGTTCCCAAAGAGATAAATGTGCAAAGTAATGTGGGTTATGTACCTTCAATGGACTTTAGGGATAGCATGGAGGTACCGACATCAGCTCCTAATATGCAATTTGAATCATTTACTAGCATGTTGTCAGACCCACATTATGTAAATCAGCACATGAATGAGTTTATTTCTCCTGCTTCGTCTCCCCACATACCATCCACATTCCATCTGGACACTCTACATCAAAATGATGTTGATTTTTTGGGAAACGAGGAGGAGCATGTGGATTCTGATAGGGATGAGGATGATGATGCAAGAGAATTAGCTGACAAGCAATAAAGGCTGGTGTTCCTTCACAAGATTGGCTTAGAGTTGACGAAGTTGATCAAAGGTTAATAGATTCATGGATGACTTGGAATGTCACTGGTTCATTAACTGTGGCTTCTGAATTTGAGATAGGACAAGAGTTCGCCTCATTGCAGCAATTAAAGAATTTTGTGAAAGCATGGTCGATCTCTAGAAACCAGATGTTTCGGGTGTTAGAGTCAGAGCCCACAAAGTATGTCATTGAATGTGCTAGAAAGGAAGTGTGTCACTGTCCATGGAGGTTGCGTGCAATCATGACTAAGTCGTTCTCATTCAAATTGTACGATATGTTGGTCCACATGCAAGCAATTGTTTAGGAGACATAACATGTGGAGACCATCCTCTCATTTCATCAGATTTCGTTGCTGATCTTATCGAGGATTTCATTAGGACTGATCCTTCATTCAACTGTTGGGGGCAGGAGACCCATACATTTCATTTGACTGTTGGGGAGGCGACGATTACTTTGGAGGATGTCGCTGTTATCCTTGGACTTAGAGTGCACGGGGCACCTGTTACTGGTCGAGGCGAGGGTAACTGGGCTGCATTAGTTTTCGAGTTGTTAGGGATTTGGCCCAACACACCGGAGAACGAGCCCAAAGTTCTCCAGGGTTCGTCTTTGAGATTGACATGGCTTCGGCAACATTTTTTCTTGTTGCCGAATGATGCTGATGAGGTGACTGTACAGCGATTTGCCCGGGCTTACATTCTTGCATTGATGGGGTCCATTCTTTTTGCCGACAAGAGTGGAGATGCAGTCCAGGTTCTTTATCTCCCGCTTTTAGCTGATCTCGACGTAGCAGGGACATATAGTTGGGGTAGTGCGACCCTTGCATACCTGTATCGGCAGCTATGTCGAGCATCACATAGGGGTGCGAGGGAGTTAGGTGGCCCTGTGTTGTTGTTACAGATTTGGGCATGGGAGCACATACACATTGGCAGACCTCGGATTTCGAGGGTGCGGGACCCACCTCCACAGTTTGACGAGGCCGTTCCTATTTTAGGCTCCCAGCATGTTCCGGGGATTGACCCCTTAGCTGTCAGGTAATATTCAATGTCTCACATTTGTTGACATTCTTTAGTTTCATTTTTCTCATGGATAATGACGTATATTTCTTTTCAGTTGGCTTCGAGTACACATCAGTAGGTCCCACACAGCAGGTGGGCTTCCTTACTACAGGGATGCACTTGACCATCAGACGGACGAGCAGGTACATAGGCTCGTACTTGCCTAACTTATATACATTGGTAGACTCTTCTTTTGCCTAATATTTGTAAGATTCTATTTTTTGTAGATGACTTGGCAGATATATATTGATGCGAGACTGGCGTTGTTACCTGCTATATGTCGAGCTGATCGACATGTATGGCGCACAATGGCCCCACTTATCTGTTTCGACATTGTAGAGTTCCATTTCCCTGGTCGAGTTATGCGCCAGTTTGGATTCGAGCAGACGATTCCCGCACCTTCTGATACGAGCACAACCCTTCATGCCATAGATCGGAGGTCGAAGAACAAGAACTATCCGCTCAGACATCGACCTTACATTGCACATTGGGATGAGCGCGAGGGACACATAGTTCAGGGCACTCCTTTTAGTGGTCGTACTCATGCCTTTGACGAGTATATGATATGTTTTCGTCGCATCACGAGGTTACGCCTGACGAATCCATCGAGGCGACCACCTTCTACACATTATCAGCCTGCGTCTGCAGATATAGTACTGGTAAGTTCACTGATTTTTAGTTGCACTTTTATTTTTATACAACTATATAATATGTATTTTTTCTTTCTATTCAGGCACATACTTTATCTGATATTGCTCATAGGTGCGGTACTGTACTAGAGGCTTCTGAGTCATTGCCTCCAGATATGGTGCGTGACTTGTATGCGCAGACATTGCAGACTATGAGGGGACTGTGTGTTATGCTGTTGGCCGAGCTGGACATGGCCACATCGTGCAGCGGTGCAGGGCGTGCCTACTTCTGCTGGATATACATCGACTTCTACATCTTCTACGTCTGCTGCCCATATATCTACCACGTCAGCTTTGCTTTCACCTCCAGTCACTCAGAGGGCCTATCGACGACGTTCTGACACTACTCCCCCTTCTCTTGATGCCATTGCAGAGACTCATGAGACCACACCTAGCTCATCTACACCTTCAAAAAAGAAGAAGAGAGGGTTTTAGAAGTTTCATTTATTGTTTATGTAGTTAGTTAACATTATTTTCTCACTCTAACTTGTAACTAAATTTTTTTTACATACATTTGAATGTGTATGAACTTGGTGATGAGTGATCAATGTGTGGCTTATATTTGGTGTTGTTGAATAGAATATGGTGCTGGAATTGCAGGTTGGATAATGTTGAAATTGGAGGTTGGATAATTGTTTGGAATTGCAGGTTGGATAATGTTGAAATTGGAGGTTGGATAATTGTTTGGAATTGCTGGAATTGGAGGTTGGATGCTTGTTTGGGATTGCTGGAATTTTTTTGGCTTTCTGGCAGTTGGCCAGTTATGTGGAAACAATGCAGTGTGGGTGTAATGGGTACAAAACCGCTACTCGGAGTAGCGGTTTTAATGAATGAACCGCTACTCGGAGTAGCGGTTTACCCGAGGGAGAAAACCGCTACCCAGAGTAGCGGTTAATTCATTAAAACCGCTACTCTGAGTAGCGGTTTATGTGAATGAACCGCTACTCGGAGTAGCGGTTTTCTTTAAAGTAAACCGCTACTCCGAGTAGCGGTTTATCTCCGTTAAAACAAAAAAAAAACTTTTTTTCGCGTGCCGTCCTACGTGGACGGTACGCAGGGAAATAAAAAATTTTGTGGCACATTTTGGGAATTAATCCCCTTTTTAGCATTATTCAAGGAAAAAATTCTAAATGTATGTGATGGGTGCTTCATTGCAATTTGCTTCCCATCGTCTAAACCCAAATCTCCAACTCACCTTTCGGATAAGCATTTCTTTCTTTTAATTCTTTTGCATAATGCCAACTTTAAAAAAAAACCCACAGAAATATCTCAATTGATATATTCAAGTGTCAACTAGAAGTCCTCATTTTGCGACCCCTTTTATCAGTTTAACTAAAATCACTTAACCTCCAAATTCCAATGAAGCATTTTACATGCTCTACTCAGTAAGTCAACCATATAACTATGCTAATTTCATAATCATAATCTGCCTAATTCATAAAAACCTTTAAAACCCCTTTCAAAAAAGTTTGTGATACAATAACAATACACAAACAAAAATGTCTGTTTTAGCTCCAAATTCTCAATTTTTCTGCCGAAATGTAACCCATAATGACCAGTTTTCGCAAAAATCGAATAATGGGTGGTGTTTGTTTCTTCTAAAACCATCTCGGTTTAGATTAGAAGACAGAATGAACAGCAGCAGAAGTTACAGAAGAGTTAAGAGGGGAGAGATTAAGACACATGCTTCATGGCTAGATTTGTCCCAACCCAATAGTGTTGAAATGGAACCCATTAAAGATTGTGATCATCTGGATCAGATTCTACAACAAGCTAAAGAAAATTCTCAACCCATTATTATTGATTGGTTTGTCATTTCCCCATTTCTTAAATTAATTTGTTTAACTTGCAAGTTTATTCAGTTTGTTTGGTGTCCAGTGAATTAGGAGTTTTTTATATTGATGGGGTTGTATTATATTAAGTTGTATGTGTAATTTGAGATTCTGGGTTGTGGAGTAATTTGATGGTTTGAGAGTTAAGCACTTAAGCATTTCTTACCAGTTCTATTTTTTCTAAAAAGAAAATTTAATTGATTGGGTTGTGTATTATATTCCACTTAAATGTGCAATTTGAAATTTTGGGTTGTGGACTAATATGATGATTTGAGAGGTAAGCACACTCTTAAGCAAGTCTTATTAGTTTTTCTTTTGTTTTTAATTTTGTTTTATTGATGGGGTTGTATATATTAACTTAAAAATGTGCAATTTGAGTTTCTGGGTTGTGGAGTAATTTGATGATTTGAGAGTTAAGCACAGTCTTAACTCTTAAGCATTACTTATTCAGAGTCTTTGTTTGTTGCAGTTGCTAACTTTAGCTTCTTATATTACTTCTTGTTGGATGCTAGGATGGCTAATTGGTGCAGGAAATGCATTTATCTGAAGCCTAAATTGGAAAAATTAGCGGCCGAATATGATACCAAGTAAGAATTCTCTAATTTGCTGAGAAGTTTAGATATATGTATTGGGAGAGGAGGGGTTGCAAAATAGTGAGGCAAACAAGAAAGGTACTTTAGATAGAATGCACATTGAATAGGCCAAATAGTGAAACAGCTTGTCTGCTCATCAATGGTAAGGCTGCATACATCTTAGGATAGCTTTAGCCTACTTGATTCAGGATCCACTTGGTGGAGGTGGTGTTGCCGTCCTTCTGGATCAAAGTGTTCATTTTGTTTTTGTTTGGGCACTTGTGTGGTTTCCCCTATTTGGTGGGTGTGCGCACCTGCAATGTTGTTGCACGTGCACACCCAAGCAACTCGTGTCTTGTCGTGCTCTATATAAACCAAGGCCTGTAAGTGATTGTTTTGCCCAACCACGTTGAATAATAATCACATACAATTTCGTCTACATAAAGGATCAATGTATAGTAGAAGGCCAATTATGGTAGCCATCAATGATAGGTTGCAAACATGTTGTCTTACATTCTTGCATACGTAAGATTGAACATTTCTTGTGGTGAGTATGTTGAAAACTTAATAGCCCCTCATTTGTGATCTTTATTTAAGATAGACACCTTGTTACTTGTCATCCAACTTGGTCCTTCGTAAGAAGAAATTTAACCATAACAAAAGAGCAAACCACTCTAAAGATGCAAGACGGTTTTGTTCTATCAACTCCAAGCTTCGTTAGGATTTCTGTGCTGTGCATCTTTTGCTGACAGCTTATTGAGAAAGCATACCGCAGATGTAGATAGCTTCTGCCTCTGAGCAATTCCTCAGCTACTATACACCTGCCATTTCTTTTTTCTTGAGACGTTTAGCCAATTATCAACTGATTCTCATTGCCTTCACTCGCACAATATTTTGTAGATTTTTGGTAAAATATACTCCAATTTTGTAGACGTTTAGCCTATTTTGTAGCTTTAGATTTTTTTGAACATGTGAAAAACTTCACATCTTTCTCCAGAGAATATGCAATTGTCATGCGGGTAAAATCCTCGACAAAACAAGATTAAGTAATTGTATTCAGAGACATGCAGTCCTTTGAGGACGACAAACATCAATATGTATTAGCTTTAGTTTTCCCTTTCCTCTCCATGCATTTTCAGTTGCACAAAGTTTCTATGTTGTTTTCGATTGGCCAAGCTTCACTTGGATCTTGAGTAGCAAAGAGAGCTGGAAAAAGTTTGATCCTCTTATGGAAGAGATTAGTTGACCCGATCTTCTGTGCTATACCAGGTTTTATCCATTTGGCCTTTGTTTGTCTTTTCAGTAAAGATGTCTCACTCAAAAGCTTTGCAGACCATGCTCACAGTCACAGATAAGTGAATAGGCGCACTTGATATTTTTTCTTTGAGGTGAGGTACTAAGAGAAACATCTCAAATAAATTTAGTAGTTTCTTTGTCTCCACAACCATAATGTCTTTTTTCCTTGTAAACTCACCATTTCTGGTTCGAACAGGAATTTTAAATGATCTGTACAACCATAACACATCTTTTTGCCACTATAATTTGTATATTGATTAGAGTACAAGTAAATGATCTTAGACATTCTTGCAATACGAATTATGTTCTTGCTGGGTTACGGTGCTGATTTTGTTGGGATTTACTTCACTCTATAACTCTACTCAATGTGGCCAAACCTCTTCCTATATATGCATTCAGGCTTCCCATTGAACTGCCTCTTGCTTACTCCTCTTAGAGGATGCCTCACGCCTTCGTTGCTGTCAAAGCTTTAACGATTTTGATGAAATTTTTTCTGAAACAGCAATGTACATGTGATGTGAGAAAGTGTGTTCACATCCTTCTCATATGCCTTCATTTTTGCTAATTATGTTTCTGTATCTGCATCCTCCTTTTCTTTTCGCTCGAAGCTTGCCTCAACAATTTCCCAATGACCATAGATATTAGATTTTACAAAAAGCTTCTTTTTTACACTGTAAAACTCACAGTTTTCTCCAGCACATGTTATAAATGTTGGAAATGCTTAAAAGTTGAAGCCTTACTTGAATATAATCTGTGTTTTTGTCATCTTTTTTTTTACCCAGATTAGTATTGGACCTTTTTTTTTACAAGGATTATATCTAGCCTAGTGATAACACTTGTTGGAACTATGGGAGAATTGTTGGGTATATGGCGTCATATGGAGCTCATGGAGGTGTATGGGTGTGGAGATGAGGTTGCGTAGAAGGAAAACGTCATATGGGCATAAGGCTAACTTTGAATGGACATATCTTTCAATCTATAAATGATTTTGAGGTGATTCAAATTGGAGGTGATAGCTTGTTTCGAGAGCTTTCCAACGATAGGTCATATGTCCAATTCCGGTGAGAAACGAGAAAGTTATGACTATTTTACGAAGAACAAACTGACGGCAGAAGACTCAGGTGGGCGCACCTGAGGCCTGGTGCCCCCGCACCAAGGGATGGTGCGCCCGCACCTATCGAGGACGCGTTATTTTTCCGGTTTTGCTTGATGAGGGTATAAATAGGTGCCCTAATTACGATTAATGTATTCTTCATCTTTAAACACATATTTGAGAGAGAAAAAGCTTTAGAGAGAGTTCTTGAGTGCTTTTGTAATCTTTCTTGAATATTGATCGATTCCTAGTGCATATTCGTGGTTTTTCTCCCAGTTCTTGGGTTTCCACGTAAAAGTTGTGGTGTGTTCTTTCCTGCTTTCTTATTTGATATTCTATTATTGTTTGCTATTATTTCTAGATTGATAGTCAATAGAACTTACAATTGGTATCAAGAGCTAGGTTGTTTATTGTCTAGATCTAGAATAATTAACAATGGAGGATTCAAAGATTAGAATTGAGAAGTTTGATGGGACAGATTTTGGATATTGGAAGATGCAAATAGAAGACATCTTATATCAGAAAAATCTGTATCAACCTTTGTCTGAAAAGCCTGCTGAGATTGAGGAGGCTAAGTGGAAGGTACTGGATAGCAGGCACTACGGTGGTGCTTTGACATTGGCTCGGACTATGGCGTTCAATGTCAAGGATATCAAAACAACGGCAGGATTAATAAAAGCACTGTCAGATATGTATGAGAAGCCCTCTGCAATGAATAATGTATATCTGATGCGTCGTTTGTTTGATTTAGAGATGAATAATGGTAGTTCTGCTGCTGAACATATTAATGAATTTAATTCATTAATAAGTCAGTTATCTTCGGTTAATATTGTCTTTGAGGATGAAGTGAAAGCCCTAATTTTGTTGTCCTCCTTACCTACTGCATGGGAAACTGTTAGTAACTGCTGTTAGTAATTCTTCTGGTAAAGAAAATTGGTTTATGATGTTGTCCGTGATCTGATTTTGAGTGAGAGCATTGAAGGAAGGAGAGTGGAGAATCATCTGGAGCATACAGTGCAAAGGTAGAGGAGGGGAAAAGGGAGGAACTTTCAGGGAAAATCGGAGTCAAAGGGGGATCGGAGTAAGTCAAAAGGCAGGGCTAGTGTTACTTGCTGGGGGTGTGGTAATGAAGGACATTTAAAGAGAGATTGTCCTAAGAAAGTGAATGGGAAAGGGAAGAAGAAGGTTCAAGAAAGTGATGATGAAGAAGATGCATCAACTAACTTGATTTCTGAGTACGATTCCGATGCTTTGATGGTAAGCATGGATGATCAGGAAGAGTTGGTTGGGTGCTCGGGATCATGGGTCTTGGATTCGGTTCTTCTCATATTCCTCACCATGCAGGAGTTGTTTCGGAATTTCAAATCGGAAAATTGAAAAGGTCTACTTGCGGATGGCAAGCATGGAAGTCATGGGGAAAGGTGATGTGAGTGTGAAACTCACTCATGGTGGCTGTTGGAGTTGAAGAATGTCAAGTTTATCCAAGGTTGAAGAAAAGCTTGATATCGGTAGCCCAACTTGCTACATCGGGTTACAAGGTTATGTTTGATGGTGGTTCTTGGAAGATTGTCAAGGGAGCAATGATCATAGCTCGTGGGACAAGGAGTGGAACACTTTACACCATGGGAGCACAATAAAGGGGTCCGAGATTGGGATGAGAACTTCATGTAAAGTGTCGTTTGGTCGGAAAACTATCGATAGTGGGCCAAGGGATGAGAACCGTGGTGAAGCGGTATTCCGGTGGCAAATTGACCGGTAAGCGCACAAGGTGAAGGACGCACACAAGCATGTTGTGCCGGAAATCCTAAGTGGAACAAAGGGTGTATTGTTCGAGTGGGAGCAATGTGAGTTTGCTTTTAGAACAATGAGAAGCTTCTTTGGCTTAGGTGGTAATTTGTTTTATTGAAGTTTGATGAGACTTCAATGTGCTTCTTTGGTTGGAGAGGAAGTGGTTATCTTCCTTAGTTGTAGAGGAAGGGATCTTCATTTGGTTGTGCTTGTCTCTAAGGTGATCCGACCTCCGGGATAGAAGGGTGTGTAGGTTCATGGAGTGATGGTGCAATGATTTGGAGGATTAAGAATCAAAGTCGGTGTAGACTTTGATGTCTTTTGTATTGGAGTTGGTGCAAACTTCAATGTAAGTTTCCTTCGTGTAGAGGAGATGTGTTGTCATGGGATGTTTGAGGTATGTCATGGTTTGGATACGACTAGAGATTGCTTTTGCAGTGGGAGTTGTGTGTAGGAGTTGAGATGAATGAGAGGATGATGAAGGTATGAAGTTTTCTTCACTTACACCTATCTTCAAGTGGGAGATTGTTGGGTATATGGCGTCATATGGAGCTCATGGAGGTGTATGGGTGTGGAGATGAGGTTGCGTAGAAGGAAAACGTCATATGAGGCATAAGGCTAACTTTGAATGGACATATCATTCAATCTATAAATGATTTTGAGGTGATTCAAATTGGAGGTGATAGCTTGTTTCGAGAGCTTTCCAGCGATAGGTCATATGTCCAATTCTGGTGAGAAACGAGAAAGTTATGACTGTTTTACGAAGAACTGACGAAACTGACGGCAGAAGACTCAAGCGCCCGCACCTGAGGCCTGGTGTGCCCGCACCAAGGGCTGGTGCGCCTGCACCAAGGGATGGTGCGCCCGCACCTATCGAGGACGCGTTATTTTTCCAGTTTTTCTTAATGAGGGTATAAATAGGTGCCCTAATTACGATTAATGTATTCTACATCTTTAAACACATATTTAAGAGAGAAAAAGCTTTAGAGAGAGTTCTTGAGTGTTTTTGTAATCTTTCTTGAATATTGATCGATTTCTAGTGCATATTCGTGGTTTTTCTCCCAGTTCTTGGGTTTCCACGTAAAAGTTCTGGTGTGTTCTTTCCTGCTTTCTTATTTGATATTCTATTATTGTTTGCTATTATTTCTAGATTGATAGTCAATAGAACTTACAAGAATTGAGGCTGAAAACTGATCTGAGTTACACATTCATTTGATTGGGTTTTTGTAATACCAGTACAACTTTTCCCTAGCCATGTAATACATGCATAACAGCATCAGAAGCAAGACTTACTTAATGCATACATGAATAATTAGGCATTTAGACTTGTTTATTTCACAGTACTGTGGACTTATGTTCCTATTGAATACAGCATTGCAACTAGTGCATGAATGTTCTGGTTGAAGAATACAATAGGTCTCATCTGTCAACAATAACCTCCCCATTTCCTAAAAAGACCTAGTTCCCTCTTTGATAAACACTAGTTTTTTTGGTTTTCTATTGACATTTTTTCCGAGAAAAGACAAGGTATAGATATTTTTCAGGGATGGTGTCTTTATGAAGTGAGAGGGAAGTCTAGAAACTTAAACTAGCTGGCATTTGACTGAATTAGGCTTGGGTGTTTACATGAAAAATGAAAAAACACCTAGTGATGCTTCACTTTCTTTATTTTCTTTTGGGCTGCTAAGGGTGTTATTCAAAACTAGAATGCTCACTTGAGGTTTTTCTTTCGGGGTAAGTTTTCCTCTTTTTGTAAGAAGCTATGTAAACTCTCCTTCCACCGTTTCCCTTGTTACAATTTCAATCCAAGTCCTATTATACCTTCCATGTTTTTAAATATATTTCCCCCATGAAATTCATCTTGTTGATTGTAACAGCACAGTATCTTGTTGATTGAATCAGATGTAAGTAACAGCAAGCATATTAGCTAGGATAGTAGCTTTTTTCATTAATTCAGGGTCAACTAATCAAATACAAACCTCACTCTTTAGAGAGACTTGATTCTTTCCCAATTGACTCTTAAAAGTTAATTAACACTTCACAACATTCCACACCCTTCCCTCTCTCTAATTTGCTCTATATAGGGGGTGTTTGGTAAGATTAATGGAAACGGAATGGAAAGGATTTTGATAAGGAGGAGAAATGGAAATAATAACCGTTACCTTTAATAGTTGTTTGGTATCCTAGTGGAATAGAAACAATTGAGAGGTTTATGATTGAGGAAGGAAACGTGATTTGTTTCCACTAGTTTGATAAGGGTAACAAACGGGGGGATTATGTTTCCCTCCGGTAACGGTATTTGTTACTTAACACTCATACCAAACAATTAGAAATGGAAACGCTTATTTGAATCCGTTTCCTACATCAAAAGTTTTCATACCAAACACCCTCATAATATATAGAGTTTTCCCTTAACAGACTACCTAACTTATTCTCAAGCTAGAAAATAGAGATATTGCCTAAAGTACCATCTCCCCAAATATCAGCTCGTAGCGTAATGCTTTACTACCTCCGTTTCCTAAAGATCTTCCTTGTTACTTTACTACAGATACCAATGAGAATTAATTTGTGTGGGGTGTGGGGTGGATAAAGTAGGAGAGAGTATGGGGTTAAGATGAATAAACAAATAAAAAGAGGTTAAAGTAGGAGAGAGAAAAGGAGTAAATTAAATTAATAATGTAATGGTGGATCATATGATAGGGACATGAGAGGGTAAAAAGGGGAAAAAAATTCCAAATAAGAAATAAAGTAAAAGAGGAAAGATCTTTTGGAAACGCACTTAAACGAAAAGAGGGAAGATCTTTAGGAAACGGAGGAAGTATATGATTGTGGGTTCAAGCATCTGCATCTTTATGTGCCAGGAAACATTGGGTAGGCTACCTGCCAGCTTTATGATAAATTGCAGTTTTATTAAATTTGGTGGTATGAAAGAGGATGCAAGAGGGGAGGCCATGGAATAGAACTTGATACCTTTAGGCTCTAGCCATCATAAAAAAGAGGAAGGCCACTATTTCCTTTTATAAGGGGTCTGATAAAGAGTGTATCTTATTGGCATTCTTCTAGTTCGTTTGAAACCTGATCTTCATAAGTACAAAAGCATTATATATGCAAGCTCTCTCCCATGTCTAGAATTCAGATCGTCCCTTTCCCCCCAGACGGGTCTTAGCCATCTTCCTACCACCTTCATTGAGTTATCTCTTTTAAGCATGAAATGCCAGCTCCGGAAAGAAAACCCTTAATTGGCTCTATAATTTACATCGATAATCAGTCTTACAGACTTATTGTGATCCCAAATATCCTCTATTCTACCACAAGACAGCTTCGCATACAACAAAATATACAACATTAAACGAGCAACAACAACTAGTTGGTAGCTCACTAAATGCTCATAGTTGCTTCTAAAGCATGTTCTAGTCCCAAAGCTAATTACTATTATTGTAATATGGTTGATGTTATGGATGTTTATGGTTTTACGGTTTTAATAATTAATAACAAAAGATAAGTCTAACCTCCTACATTGTAAAGGAAATTGAGACCCAATGATAGGACATCAAACTGTGAACATTCAATGGAGAGTTGTGATAGCATCTTTAACCATCTCATCCCCTTTTCTTCTGATGGACTCAAATTGCTGAGGATCTGAATGGCTGGATGGAAAAGCTCTCTTATTCTCGATTATGCTCATCTCAAGCCCTTATTTAAGAGCTTTAAACGTCGTATAGACTCCACCCCCTCCCCGGGTTCCCTAAATCCGGTTTTGAGCAAAGTAGAACCTTCTTTGAGAACTTCAATTTTTGATGGACAGTCTGTCCTAATATATGTCAGCATATCCAAATCTGAGTTCTATCATGTGTTGTGAGGAAGCTTCAGCTTCTATTTCTTTTAAGTAGCAAAGTACTTACTACTTATAAGTAAAGAATACAGGTGCTGTCTGCTTAAGTGCGAGATGTGGTGTTGCAGAAATCTGCTTGGCTAATCCTATCATGTAGACATGAAGTAGGATTTAGCCATAAATTTCTGAACATCCTACAATTTAATTATATTGTTGTTTACTTTTTAAGAATCTTATTGTCCTTACTATTTATATAAACCAAAGAAAAACTTAATGTCTTATTTTTTCTTGATAATTGACATGCTATGTTTTTTTCCAATTGTAAGGCTCAAATTTTACTTCGTCGATGTGAACAACGTGCCTCAAACTCTTGTCAAGCGCGGAAATATATCAGTGAGACAAGTTTCTTTATAATCCATGTTTATTTTTACCCAACCCCATTATTTAAGTCTTGCTGTCCCTAAACATAAATAACATTTAGTTTCCTATTTTGCATGTTTCATCAGAAAATGCCTACGATACAGGTTCGTTAGCTCAACTATCCTGTTCGTCACATTGTTCAACTTCCTGCTGTAATGGTGAATGTGAATTAAATGAAATGAAATGAGGATAGTGTTATTTTGTTTGCAGATATGGGTAGATGGAGAAATGAAAGCAGAAGTAATTGGTGGGCATAAAGCTTGGTTAGTGATGGAAGAAGTGAAAGAAATGATTCAGCAGTTCATATAAATCTACATACCTCTATCTTAACTACCACACTTTTATTTCTTTTTATTTTTACTTCAACCTCCTCAGTATATGTTGATCATTTTTGTTCTGTATCTTAGTGACTTTGTATATAAAGTCAGTTGGAAAACTACATTTCTTTCCTTGTATATTAAACGGTTTTTTCACCTGATACCCGAGTTTTTAAAAAATTCACCAGATATCCCCATGTCCACTCCTAACTAACCCTAACTTCTAACCGTAACCATATATTAAAACTAGCAACAATTTCTTTTCGGCTTCGATAAACTATCTTTGACAATTTCCATAATGTCCATAATGTAATCTAATTTTTATACTTTGATCATGTTCACTTCATTCTATTTTCATTGAAACTAATATTTTTGATGAACACCAGATTTTTATTGATTGAAATCTAGATTTTTCGAGCTAAGTGATTTTTACTTATTTAACTTCACATTGTATTTTCATTTAGGATTTTACTGATAAAAACAAATGGAAGATAGTGGGGTTAACGAACCCAAAGTGATGATATGCTTCATGCTTGACCATCCATCAAAGGAAAATATTTGAAAAACCCTTGTCTTGAATAAGTTAAATAACCATGGATTATTGTTGATAGTTACATACAATTCGACCATGTACATCATTCAAATAATCTCTAGTTTGATTATTTCAAAGCATCAACTTTTATTTGCTGGTGCTAATAAATAAATTTAACTTTACATTAGATTTGTAAATTGAAATATTGGATAATTAACTGATATCAATAAAAATGTAACAGGGTTATACATATTATCGGTTATTATTTTGTGCAGATCAAAGTTACTAACACTCAGTTTTATTTGACTTGATTGCATAGCATGGAGATTTGAAACAATTGACAAGAATTCACAATCTAGTAGCAGTTTTATGATCGAATAATTAACATTGTCGCTTTGGCCGAGTGGTTAAGGCGTGTGCCTGCTAAGTACATGGGGTTTCCCCGCGAGAGTTCGAATCTCTCAGGCGACGTTATTTTTTCTCTCAGGCGACGTTATTTTTTCCATTTGAAATTTTCTGGGCCTCTGGCGTTAGACTTTTGTGAGAAATCCATTAATGAAATGGTAATCTATTGGGATTACTTGAAAAATATGGATGCAGCCTAATTTAAGGGTTTGGGTCTAAGTTTTTGGACGGCTCGAGTTAATATTTTAGAATATGAGATTGGGTCTTAATATTTTAGACCGGAGCTTAATTTAGGTGTCAAACCTTATCCTTAGACATTAAAGTTGTTTAATATTTTTTTGCCTATTTGTATTTAGAGAAAAACGTTTGTATTTATCCAGACATTACATGTCGTTTAGACCTTAAACCCGAACCCTAAAGCCTATAGACCATGGGCATATAAATGATGCTGAAATTTTGGCAAAAATAAAAAAATTTGGCCTACACCCGGATCTTAGACCTTAGCGACCTAAGAGTTATAGTGCTGAAATTTTGGCAAACATTAAAAAAAAAAAAAAAAAAAAAAGCGTCCTAGAGCCAAGCCCAAATTAGAAAAGAGATACCATCCAGAAAAAAGGTCCTACCGGGAGTCGAACCCAGGTCGCTGGATTCAAAGTCCAGAGTGCTAACCACTACACCATAGAACCATTGATATTCGAAATTGCTTTACTTAGAAATTGTTTGGATAGGCAAGTTACATAGATTGGCGAATTTACGGGAGATTCACTTGATGTTTTTTAATTAAAAGATTAGGGAAAAAAACTCCATCCGTGTCAGAAAATAAAAATAAATTAAATATTTTCTTTTCGAATTTCAATGCCTTGAAATATTTTATCTAATTTTCTCAATATTATATAATTATTGGATATTTTACGCAATTGCTCCTTTAAATTGGATGATATTTCAATTATACACTACGTCTTTTTTTCTCTCAATATCATTTATTTGCAAGCCCAACGACAAAAATGATGATTAGGCCCTTAAGTTGAAAATAATGTCATAATAGCAGAAAGAACTGGAAAATGATGAGCATCATCATTCAAATAGAAATTTGTGAGAGGTTTTAAAACTCCTGATCCATCATCTAGGCTCCGTTTAGTTGGATGTAAAATATTTTCGATGTAAAATGATTTTTCATGTAAAACATTTTACAAATGGAAAATTCAAATGCAAAGCTAATTTTCCTTTGTTTGGTTCAATGTAAAAAGAGTTATGGAAAAAAAAAATGAAAGGGGAAGGGGAAGGGAAGGGAGAGGAGGGATAAGAAGATAGTAAAAGGTTGCTAAGGAAGAGGGAGAAAAATGTGTTTTCCCTTCATTTTGAAAGGAAAATGTGTTTTCCCCTAAAGCTCCCTTGATGGAAATCTTGTCTTACATCTCTTCTTAAACCAAACAACGGAAAATGAAAGGAAAAGGAAAACTCATTTTCATGGAAAATATTTTACACCCTACCAAACGGAGTCTTAAAGTGTCATAATATTACTATCAAACTAAAACTTTCATTTGTTACAAATTCAAAAAGCGATATACTATGTCTTTTTTACCTTTTATTTTATTAAAGGGTTAATTGACTAGGACAACACAACCTTAGACTCAAATAAATATGTTGAGCACTACAATCACAAACCTGCAACATATTGAAACATCTCAAGATAAAAAAATTCAGAAATATGCACCAAATAACACATAGCATTTCATGAAATTAACATGATAGGATTTTGATTATTCAGTTTTTCATTAGAGTTACATCACTAATTTATAAGAGTTATAGCACGTAAAATTCATTCTCATTTCTCATGTAAGTATATATGAACTCATTCCACTCCTTTCCCTCACACAATCAAATTAATGAGACATATTAATAATAAAAGTATGTGTTATAGGACTCGAAGTCATAACCTCTCATTTAAGATACAAATGCACAAACAAAGTACTCTACAATCTTATATTGATCTTTGTGGTAAAAAGAATTATTTAGATAAGATAATATTTCTATTTTAGAAACAATTAAATGCAAATATATATATTAGTACTCATTGAGCTACTGCTAAAAATAACATGTCGTACCTTGTAGTAATCTTATGCTAAAAAAAGCTTTTCAAAATTTTTATAACCTCCGTAGTTAACATTATTACACCATTTTATTACATCGGTTATATCCTTACACATTAAACTAAATTTAAAACAAGATTGTATCCTATTCTTTGTATGCAATCATATATATTAATATATGTACTCTCTTGAAGCCGAGGGTTATATTTGTATAGATGAACATTTATTCATATTATTATATATTATATAAAAAATTTAAAAGCATCAACCGGAAGATAATTTTATGAGCACAATCAATGCATATAACTCTTTTTTCCCACTTCTCTCAAGAAGTTTAAATTAAAACTTCAAATTCACATTAGTAAATGATTCGGGGCATCGTGTGGGCCAACAAATAGCTTTTAACGCAATTCCCGTTTTTCTCCTAAAATAATCAGAGCTTTACAAACTTATGATGATTTCGATGCAAAAGCCAATGTAGAAGAAAAGTATGTAATATTTCACCATATGATAAATTCTACTAAGACATAGTTAAAGATCAATGATCAAGCTTCGCTTGACTCACTTGTTGGGGATTTTGTTTACCTCATGTCCTCAAGGTTAAGAATTCAAATCCCACCAAAGGAGAGGCACTTGGAGGAAGATTTTCTTTACAATTCCCCCACCTTCCAAGTGCTTGGACATATGGACGAGTTTTGTGCGATGATAGCTCGGAATTATTCATCTTACTAATAAAAATGAATTAAACTAAGATCGTTCATTAAATTAAAGTTCCTTTCTGAAAATAACTCGTGCATATTGTGTTTTTGTTCTGCACTTCTTCGATCTTCTTTGTTTACTTCCTTCTCTACACTCGCCAGTATCGCCATCATCTTGTCCTCCAAAAAGACCTTTCCTTTCTCTACTCAAATGGTGATCTAACATCTTGAATTGAATCGGAACAAGGCTTCCAATAACCATTCTGAAATCATCAATGTCGAGTTTGCCATCAATCTTAACCTCCTCTATAGACTCATCTACCTCATTATACCAAACTAGTCTTCTACAATTTACTGATAACAAATATTTTTGTACCCTTGTAGAATAAAATAGAACACGACAAGTTTCTGGAATAGGTAAAATTAATAATCTTGTCCATGATTTTGTAATACCATATTGTTTCATGACCCATAATTCATGATATATCCAAGTCTTTATCAGAACACTTAGACATCCCTCGAAAATAGATACTTCTTTGACCTCGTATTTTGCTTTTATATCAGGAAAATTCACCTCACCCCATTTTTCTTCATGGAGATCAAAGCTAATAATTACGTTGTTACTCTCCGTGACAAAATGTAAGCAATTGTTTACAATGCCACAATAATTCCAACTTGTTCCTACATTTGGAGGGTGTAATGTTTTCCACTTTCCTAACTTTAAGCAATAAATCATTCCTCGAATCTTAACAGAATTTTTGTCATTTTTCCATGACCAAATATACACAATCTTGTAATCGTCGTTCTTGTCATCATAACCGAATCCTGATACTATAGTGACAAAGAAGTTGGGATTATGCTTCAGCTTAACATTGCAGAATATATGAGACAGTGAAAAATCAATGGTTTCGAAAACAGTCGGATTGGTTGGGTTGATCAATATATATGACTTCGAAAACGAGCCTACTTCGATACATATTACGCCGTTGCACGAGCCTACGATCGAGATGTACTGAGATGTCGAAGGTATAGGAAGGTTGATAGGACGAGGGGGTGATATGCTAAGATCATCGACAAAGTAGAGGGAAGTTCCAGACTTAAAGAAGAGTAAAGCATTATTTTCAGAGTTTTTGAGGGAGTGTTTCAGATGATGTTGTACGAAATCAGAGTTTCTGATGCAGTTTTGCCATTCTTTGTTGAAAAGTTTGGATCGAACAATTGATTTTAGAGGTAGCTTTTCCATAATGTTGTGGACAATATCATTAGGAAAGCTTAGGAGAAGATCATTGCTTGCCATATTTTTGTTTTCATCAGTTAATAATGTTGTTCTGGCTGCACAAGAATATATAGAGAAAATTTTAGCTATTACCAACTTATACTCGGATTAGGATTCTGTTTTCTGACAAAGATTTGGTATCCTCTGTTGTTAGGATTTAGGAAATAAATATGATATTATTTTTTGAAGAAGAAAAACAAAAAAGAGAGTAAAGAAACAGTATTATGCTATTTACTATGGGTTGTCTACCACTAATCGTGGTACTAGCCAAAAAAATTATAATATTATGCTACCTAATTCTTATAAACTTTTTAATGTTGATTTCTAAAGGGCCTTTTCCGAGGCCAGGTCCAAATATCCAATAATCTCTAAATTTATTGTACAACCCTAAATCTATATTCATAATTATAGCCTTATAGGTAGAGTTGTCTTGCATGGTAATTCAAGTATTCAACCAAAAAACATACTCAAGCATTAACTCTAATGATGAGCTACAATACAACACCTTGTAGCTTAACTTGTCACATATCTAATTACAAAGTCTCCTAATTTTAAGCTACAAAAACTTTGTAGCTTATCGTTTTATTAAAAAAAAAAATTAATAAAAGTTTCTACATGGCATATCATAATTACTCTGCTTGTTTGGGCTACACACCTGCTTACAAGTTTAATGTTCTTCTCTCTAGTGATTAAGCTACAATTACATTTTAGCAAAAATTATAAGTATGTCCTTATATAAAATCACTGAAGATGTACCTAAAGAATTAATTAGTGAGCTAAAGTAAAGTCAATAATTAACTCGTACAATCTGGATTAGGCTCAAAACACCTAAGGAAGTCCAATAAAAAAAAACAATAGTAAAAGCAAACTAAACATAAGCCCTAGTTCTATTCCGCATCAATTAGTAAAAGAAATTATGATTAAAATATGACATGTAAATAATGCAATAATTAAAATATTGCATCGACTTTACCACAGAGCCTTTAGGCATAAAAATAAGTGATGATGACCAAAAACTTTTTTAAGCTATAACTTACTAGAAAAACTACTATAGGAATTGCACAATATGTGTAAATACTAAATATTATTCTTCCATTTTTATTTCTTGCTCTTATAATGTAGGAAGAAATGAACATACTTTTTACACTTTTCCTCTTTTAACTTTTGGAACTAATCTCTTACTTTTTGAGCTTTTCTTATATGTTGACATTTCTCTCATACTTTTAGTTGTCGAAATAAAATAATATTATCTACACGATAAACTTTATGACATACCCCAATGAGAAAAGCATGAGGAACAAATAGAAATCAATGAAGCATTACCATTAACATATAAATTTGTAAAGAAGAATCTACCCCCTCCCCTCTCCCAAAACCTAATTTTCTCTCTAGCTTTCCCCTCTCTTCTTCCCCCCTCCTTCTTCATCAATGAGGGGCTATCATGGATGATTTTGTCCACGATAAGCCCCTCTTCCGCTCTTATTTTCATTTTATTGAATAAATTAGTCTCTCTTTATGAGAGTTTCTCGAACCCTGCTATGGGGTTTTTAGTCTCTGTTGTGAGGATCTCCTTCTCCCCTATGGGAGTTGTGAGTCTGATTTGTTTGTCTTTAGGCATGGCAAACTATTCTCATTGGTTGAAGTTCAAGACTATCAACATGAAGGTATTGGAAATTCAGATACAGTCAACATGGCTCGATCAAGAATGTTCTTCCCCAAACTCTGTTAAAATGATGGACTTCCTTATCAATACCTACACGATTCAGCAAATACAAGAAGGTTTTGTTGCATGTATTGTTCGATCTAGTTCATTATAGTTTCTTCAAAGTTGAATTTGATTTGATCTTATTTGATTGTATATTGTTTTTTTTAATACATATTGTAGATATGATTTGGTCTTCAATTAATGAAATTTCTCTCATTAAAAAAAACATAAAAAGTTGTAAGAGGTTTCTAATTCCTAACTTGAAGTGCTACTCTATATATTACTACCAAACTATAGCTCCTAATTATTATAAAACTAGTTATTAGGCTCGCCGAGCTATGCCACATGTAAGAAAAAATTTCATTTATTATTATTGTACTTTAGAATGATAACATTAAATACAACTTGGTCTAGTGGTTAAAACTTTCGTATATAAACTTGAGGTCACAAAATCAAAACCTATACTATGCAAAGTTTTTGTTATTGTACATGGATTACATGAAGTAAAACTCACTAAAGACAGCGCTACATGGTACAATTCCTTATTTAAGTGTGCTTTTTAATATATTCATATAGATTCGAAAGCTAAATAAGATTATCAATTTATCATCTTGAATAATACTTCAAGCAAGATGTAGGGTTCAATTCCTACTCCAAGCATTTGATTGGGATTTGAGAGGGAGGTTGGGAAGTACCTGACTTGTAATGGACCTTTGAGTAGAGCCCTATGCGAGGACAATTCAGAAGATTTCTTCTTACCTTTTTTTAAAAAGTAAAAAATAAAAATAAAAATTCAAGCCAGCAAGGGCCGGGGGAGAGAGACTTGTGCTTCTCAATTGGTGAAGATGCGCAAACTGTTAGGAATAAGCAAATAAGCAAAAAAGGTCCTACCGGGAGTCGAACCCAGGTCGCTGGATTCAAAGTCCAGAGTGCTAACCACTACACCATAGAACCTTTGATGACGACAACTTTGTCCTTGAAAATTTTAAACAGTGAAAATTCCTGATGCTATTAGGATTTACATATATTACTGTACTAAATATGCATTTTTATTCATGGAACTTGGACAACTGGAAACAGTTATGACGGCTAATAAATTTGCGTCTCCTTGATTATTGTAATGAAAAATAAGAAATTTCAAATAGTATATAAGATAAACAAAGTACTTCCATTCATGATCGACCCCTTTACATACAGGGTAAGATACAAGAAGAAGTCAGAAATTTAAACCCCCTAACGAGGTGTTATAGGCGTCTCAGTGAGATGTCAAAATAACATCACACGAAAATTTGGTACCAAAGTTAAGTCAAAATGGTACCAAAATAGAGTTATTGGTACCAAAATGTAACAGCCCCCTTTACTTTTATATGTAGCAAGCAATTAACTTCTCGGAATCATACAATTCAATCCCAAATATCATTTCCGATAAGATAGCCACTTAAAACCGATAACATGACGCCTTATTACTCGAAACATCTACTCATAAAATTCAATCCCAACTATCATTTTCGAAAAGATAGCCACTAAAACTGATAACATGACGTCCTATTACTAGAAACATTTATGTTACCGTTTAAGATTATTAAATATTAAAACAAAACTAGTTGTTGGCCCGCTCGATGCCCTGAGGTTAATCTAAATTTTGTATTACACTTTTAGTTACTCAAGATGGTTAATGTCGTTCTTTTTCTCGCATTTTTTTTTAAAGAACGTAATCGACTAATGAGATTGGTTTGTTGTTTAGGGATGTTCATAACCGATAACCTAGTTATCCGGATACCCAAATATGCGGGTATTATAATATGTGGGTACCCGTATTTACGGGTAGCTAAGAAAAGCAACCCATGATTTCGACCCTAAACCACCAGATGCTCGCAAAAGTGTCATTTTTTTTATGAAAAATAAATCATTAAATGAGCTATAGAATAAGTTACTAATATGAATGTCAAATGTCGATCCATGCTAATTATAGTTTTTTAGGGTACTACCATTAGTGTCAAGTCAATTGCATGCTAACTTTATCCTCATTTCTCGAAAGATCTACTGCCGATCAACCATAACGTAAATATGCTCCGTTGTAGATTGCATCACAACTAATTTTTCCATTAACATGTTGATTTGATCATCATATCCTTTTTTTTAAAATGATGAATTGTTCATTCATCTAGTCCAACTTCTCCTATAAAATGTTGATTCTTCTTATTATTTATCTTTTCTTTCCCTTCTGAAAGTCACAAGTGATGGTTTTATGTTTTAAGAGGAAGTTAGTGGGTTTTGTGTTTATAGGCAAAGTTTATTATGGAGATGGTTATTTGTGGCTAGAGCATTTAGGTTGAAGACAAAATGTTTTTTTTTTTTTCTTCATTCATTCTTGTAGGATACAAGTGTCTTATATACTACATTATGTCGGTAATGTCAACCGACTTTAGGTAGCTCTAGACTTTTCTTTTAGAGTCTTCATTTACATCATTCCTAGGATATTCTAGATTCACTAGTGGAAAAATGAAGAAGGGCTGCGCTAAAAAAGGCTTGTAGGACTGCGCTTTTTGACAGGAGCCCTTTCAATAGCAGCCCTTCAATTTTTAAGTAGGGCTGCGCTAGACAAGCGCAGCCCTTCACAAGGAAGGGCTGCGCTTTTTAGGTAAAAGCGCAGCCCTTCAAGCTTAGAAGGGCTGCGCTTTTACCTAAAAAGCGCAGCCCTTCCTACCAAAAAAAAAAAAAAATTTTCGACATGTTTTTACTATTAATCTCACATTTTCAGAATTTTAACATTTGCATTAAACTTTAAAGTAAACCATCCAAATCCAGAAGAGAAGAAATTACAGAAGAGAAGAAATTATAGATCTACAATGCAACTAAACCCAAATATACAGAAGAGAAGAAATCATAGATCTACAATGCAACTAAACCCAAAACAAAAAAAAAAGAACGAAACGAAAATGAAAAAAAAAGGAACAAAAACTAATGTACAGAAGAGAAGAAATTATAGATCTGAAAATACAAGAACATTAATAAAAAAAAAGATTAAGAAATTATAGATCTGAAAATACAAGAACTACCTCCAAACATAAACCTAAATAATGTTTAAATACATAAAACAAAACCATAATACATAATTAAGGAAGAAAAAAAATTCGGAAAAACTTAAAATGCCTATTTGGAGCCTTAAACGAACTCGGATGGCTTTAAAAGCCTAAACATCACAGCAAAACGGTGAGTTTGACTCGTTGGCCCGTTCCGCTTCCGAAAAGGTATTACAATAGGCAATCGGACTCCGTCGGCATGATTAGTGCGAATCATTTCAGGCTTTTTGTCGCAACTTTTCCGGGAGTTTTTGAGAGAGAAGAGAGGATGAGAGAGAAGGAGGAAAGGGAGGAGGGACGTGAGAGAAGGAGGAAAAGGGAGGAAGGACGTGAGAGAGGAGAATAAATATATTTGACGAAGCTCGCTTAATATTTGAAGCCCGCGAGTTTTTTATTTCAAATTTTTTTAAGAAGCAGCGCTTTTCTTCAAAAGCGCAGCCCTACATAACAGAAGGGATGCGCTTTTGGAAAAAGCGCAGCGCAGCCCTTCCTTTTTTTCCCCTAGTGATTAGTCATATTCCTAGGATATTCTAGATTACTAAGATGTTTCTAAGTAGAATTTTCTAGTTACATTAGATTTTTATATTCTAGATTTTTCATTATCTTCCTAGATTTTTCTAGATTAGTTTTTAACACTCCCCCTAATCTGAAAAATCTTGCACTCTGAGTTGTCTTCTGAACTGGATGAATTTCTCTATTGGAATTGCTTTTGTAAATATGTCTGCTAGCTGCTCCCCCGTCTTGCAGAATTGAAGCTCGATCTCTTGTTTATCGACTAGTTCTCGAATGAAATGGTGTCGTATCTCGATGTGCTTCGTGCGACTGTGAAAGACTGGATTCTTTGTCATCGCTATTGCAGACATGTTGTCGCAGTAGATAGTTGTTGGTTCTTCTGATGTCTGTTGTAGATCATCGAGAATTCTTCTAACCCATACTGCTTCACATGCTGCACTTGTTGCTGCTACGTACTCTGCTTCTGCTGATGACAGAGCTACTGTAGCTTGTTTCTTTGATGACCAAGAAATAACCTTGGTTCCCAGCTGGAAGACGTAGCCACTTGTACTCTTCCGATCGTCCATGCTTCCGGCCCAATCGCTGTCTGTATATCCTGTAAGCTTGTGATTTTCCTCTGTCTCGTACAGAATTCCATAACTTTTTGTTCCCTTGACATACCTGAGAATCCTTTTTGCTGCTGCCAGGTGAGCTTTATTTACTTGGCTCACTCATGAACCTTGACACAATGCTTACAGAATGAACTAAGTCTGGTCTTGTGTGTGTGAGATATATGAGAGAGCCGACCAGACTTCGATATATTGATAGATCGACCTTCTCTTTGCCATCATTCTTGGATAGCTTTTCATTAAGTGCCATTAGTGTACACTAGTGGAAAAATGAAGAAGGGCTGCGCTAAAAAAGGCATGTAGGGCTGCGCTTTTTGACAGCAGCCCTTTCAGTAGCAGCCCTTCACTTTTTAAGTAGGGCTGCGCTAGAAAAGCGCAGCCCTTAAGCTAGAAGGGCTGCGCTAGTTAGGAAAAAGCGCAGCCCTTCTAGCCCAGAAGGGCTGCGCTAGTTAAGAAAAAGCGCAGCCCTTCTGGGCTAAAGGGCTGCGCTTTTTCCTAACTAGCGCAGCCCTTCCTACCAAAAAAAAAATAAAAATTTTTTTTTTGTTTTGTCATTTTTTTTACTCATAATCTCACATTTTCTGAAATTAAACAGAAGAGAAGAGAAACGAAACGAAAATACTAAACCCAAAACAATAAAAAGAATGAAACGAAAATGAAAAAAAGGAACAAAAACTAATATACAAGAGAAGTATACAATAAGTATACAAGAACATTAATCAAAACAAAGATGAAAATACAAGAAATTATATAGAAAGAGAAGTATACAAGAACATTAATCAAAATAAACAAGAGAAGCATACAAGAATAACATTAATCAAAATAAACAAAGAGAAGTATACAAGAACATTAATCAAAACATATAAACAAAGAGAAGTATACAAGAACATTAATCAAACATATAAACAAAGAGAAGTATACAAGAACATTATAGATCTGAAAATACAAGAACTACAACCTAATAATGTTTAAATACATAAAACAAAACCCAAATACATAATTTAAGGGAAAAAAAAAATTTCGGAAAAACTTAAAATGGGTATTTGGAGGCTTAAACGAACTCGGAAAAACATAGTTTGACTCGTTGGCTCGTTCCGCTTTCGAAAAGGTATCACAATAGGCAATCGGACTCCATCGTCATGTTTAGTGCAAATCGGAAAAACTTAAAATGGGTTTTTGAGACAAATGTTTATGGGAGTTTTTGAGAGAGAAGAGAGGATGAGAGAGAAGAGAGGGTGAGAGATAAGGAGGAAAGGAATAATGAGGGACGTGAGAGAGGAGAGAGAATGAGGGATAATATATTTGACGAATCCCCGCTCAATATTTCAAAGCGCGCGATTCCGAAATTTCAAAATTTTTCAGGAAGGGCTGCGCTTTTTTAAAAAAGCGCAGCCCTACTAAGCAGAAGGGCTGCGCTTTTTTAATAAGCGCAGCCCTTCACTTAGTAGGGCTGCGCTTTTCAAAAAGGCGCAGCCCTTCTTACCTACAGAAGGGCTGCGCTTTTTTGAAAAAGCGCAACCCTACTAGTGAAGGGCTGCGCCTTTTTTAAAAAGCGCAGCCCTTCTTCTTAGTAGGGCTGCGCTTTTTTAAAAAAGCGCAGCCCTTCACTAGTAGGGCTGCGCTTTTACGAAAAGCGCAGCCCTTCCTGCGCAGCCTTTTATGTTTTTTCCCCTAGTGGTAGCCAATGGCTTGCATACTCATGTTGAACTTTTTAAGTAGGTCGTCTGCATATTTCTCTTGTGAGAGAAATATTCTTCCTGGGCTTTGCTTGACTTGCATGCCAAGGAAATATCTCATGGCTCCAAGGTCGGTCATTTCATATTCCGACATCATTGCCTTCTTAAATTCCTTAATCATTTTTGAATTAGTGTCTCTGTAGATTAGATCATCTACATAGAGACACAATATGAGAAAATCTTGTGATCCTTGGGCCTTGATATATAGTGATGGCTCACTTGGGCTTTTTATAAACCCATTTTGAAGTAGGTGGCCATCTATTTTGCTACTCCAGGCCCTGGGTGCTTGTTTAAGCCCATAAAGGGCTTTACGAAGGCGGTATACTTTGTCCTCTTTGCCTTCGATGAGATATCCTTACGGTTTCTCAACATATACTTCTTCTTCGAGCTCCCCATTTAGAAATGCTGACTTGACATCTAATTGAAAGACTGGTAATTTAAGTTGAGCAGCAAGAGCAAGGACTGACCTGATAGTCTCCATGCGGACAACGAGAGCATATATCTCGTTAAAGTCAATCCCTGGTTGTTGAGAGTAACCTTTTGCAACGAGACGTGCCTTGTACTTCTGGATGGAGCCATCTTCGTTATACTTGACCTTGTAGACCCATTTGAGACCGATGACTTCTTTGTCTTCAGTTTCTCAACAAGCTCCCATGTGTTGTTTTTCTCGATCATCTTGATTTCTTCATTCATGGCCTCGATCCATTTCTCTTCTCGTGATGCTTCTTGAAAGCTTTGTGGTTCGCTTGTGAAGAGAGCCATGATAGCTTGATTGCACTGGAAATCCTCCAAGTAGCTTGGTGGTCGCCGATCTCTTTGTGAACGTCGCACTACTGGAGCTGAGCTTTGAGAGCTTGATCCTGATGTTGGACTCACCGATCTCGAGGATGTTGTTGGAGATCTCGGTGATGATGGACTTGAGGATGACTGTGTTGCTGTATGATTTGGGTCTTCATCTTCTCTTGGGTTTGGTGGAAGAAAATCTCCTTTTATGTGGTTGAGATTCCTTCTCTATCCATATCCATTGAGCTCCTTCATCGAAGATGACGTCTCTTGAGATGATTAGCTTCTTGGATTCGGGCTGATAGAGACGATATCCTTTAGACTCGTCACTGTATCCGATGAAGATACATTCACTAGTAGAAAAAAGGCTACTTGCTGCGGTTAAAAAGTGCCCTATTGCTGCGGAATAGGGCGCGCAGCAATTAAGGGCGCAGCAATAGGTATAAATAATATTGCTGCGGTTTTAAACCGCAGCAATATAACGTAATATTGCTGCGGTTTTAATAACCAAACCGCAGCAATATTAGGAATTGTGGTGAAATAAGGTGGCCCAGAAAGGTAATATTGCTGCGGTTCCTGGCCCAGAACCGCAGCAATATTACTTTTTTTATCAGATTTATAAGGGATATTGCTGCGGTTTTACCCGTAAAACCGCAGCAATATGTAATAGTACAGGTAAAAAAAATTTTTTTTTTTTTTTGGTATTTTGTCATCAAATTTGAAAGATCACCACCAGAGTCAAAATCGTGGACCACCCTTCAGATTCATCCCACTACTGAAGTGAGATCACCACCGGAGAGAGGGAGAATTCAAGTGAGACTGCTAAAAGTCGGATCTTTCCTTTACTAAAGTAAAGCATTTCATTGACCGCTTCAAACTCGTGAGCAAATATCTCTTTCTTTGCTAGAACTCGTAACCATATATGACAGAAGTACATAAAATTAATATTGAAAATTAAATTAAGCCCTAATTACAAAAATACTCCCTCTGTTTTTTTTTATCATTCCTACTTTGACTTTGCACGTTTGCCAATGCACGTTTTAAAACTTAAATATCTTTCATTATATATTAGTAAAAATTATAACGATTGAATTTTAATAAAGTACTAATTGAGACGAATCAAACAAGACCCCACATGACTATGTTTTTTCTTATAAATTGAGAACATTTGAGAAGATTCTCTCTATGCATGAATAGTGTCAAGATTCTAAGTGAGAAAGATAAAAAAAAACAGAGGGAGTATATAACAAAAATAAAACAGATCTGGAAAAAAAATTAAAAAAACGGAAATTAAAAACAAAAAGAAAGACATAAGTGGACGAGGGCCAAAACAGCCGGACGGTGCGACAAACACGACGGCGTTGGTGCGAATGGTGCGAACGAACTCGACGGCGCTGGTTCGAACGAACTCGACGGCGCTGGTTCGAACGAACTCGACGACGCTGGTGCGAATGAAGTCGACGGCGCTGGTGCGAACGTTGCGAACGGTGCGAATGAAATCGACGAAGCGGGCGAACGACCGTCTCCACCAGAACACAGATCGGGAAAAAAAACCGATATTAGAGTCCACCACCACTGTCGAGATGAAGGGTGAGGGTGAGGGTCAAGGTGAGAGGACGAGTGGGATCTGAGAGTGAGGGGGCGAAGGAGAGAGGAGTGAAGAGTGAAGGTGAAAGAGAGAGGAGTGAGGAGTGAGCGTGAAAGAGGAGTGAGGGTGAAAGAGAAAGAGAGCGGCTGTGAGTTGTGAGAGAGGAAATAAGACAAACCCTAACTGAGCATGCTTTATATATATATTTTTTATTGATATTGCTGCGGTTTTGTACAAGAACCGCAGCAATATATTAAAATATTATTAATAATAATATTTTAATATATTGCTGCGGTTTTTTAAAAAAAACCGCAGCAATATAATTGGTCAAAAAGTCAACTTTTTTAAATTTTTTTTTCTATTACACGATATTGCTGCGGTTTTTGGTAGAAACCGCAGCAATATCTTTATTTTATATTTACCTTTTCTTTTAACGTGATATATTGCTGCGTATGGGTGAAACCGCAGCAATACCACCGCAGCAAATAGCATTTATTCTACTAGTGATTTTTCTCCTTTTCCATCGAGTTTTTCCCGATTTTCTTTCGGGATGTGGGCATATGCGACGTACCCGAATACTTTGAGGTGCTCCACTCTTGGCTTTCTTTTATGCCAAGCTTCATAAGGTGTCATACCATGACGACCTTCGTGGGAGATTGATTGAGAATGTAGATAACCGTATGTACGGCTACGGCCCAAAAACATTTGGACAAGTTTTTGCCTTGCATCATACTTCGGGCCATCTCAGCAATGGTCCGATTTTTCCTCTCCGCAACACCATTTTGCTGAGGTGTGCGTCTGATATTTAATTCTCTTTTGATTCCATGCTCCTTACAGAAGTTGTTGAATTCTTTACTTGTAAATTCTCCTCCACAATCTGTTCTTAGAATTTTTATTGAATGCCCACTTTGTTTTTCTGTGAGGGCTTTAAATTGCATAAGTGGGAAAATGCTTCTGATTTTTGCTCCACAAATAAACCACATCATGCGAGTGAAATCATCGACAAATAATAGAAAATATCTTTTTATGCCAAGAGACGGATTTCTGGTAGGGCCCCATATATCTGCATAAACAAGCTCTAATGGAGCTCTGGCCCTCCAGGATGAAGTAGGAAATGACAATCTATGCATTTTTCCATATATATAGCCCTCACATATTTTTCTTTCATTAGTTATAGGTAGAAGCCCTATCACCATTTCTTTTTGTTTTAACAGTTTTAAACTGTTAAAATTTAGATCCTCGAATCTTAAATGCCACAATGTGGACTCATCCACCATAGAACTTAGGGCAACATTATGCTCCAATTGCATTCTTAATGGAAATATTTTATTAGGAGCCATTTGAGTAGTAGTTAATTGTCCTTTTCTCTTATCAAATATGAGGCATTTATTAGCATCAAATTTCACCATATAGCCTCTTTGAATTAGTTGGCCTACACTTAACAAATTTTGTGCAAGCCCGGGGACATAGAATACATCAGAAATAAATTTAGACGAGCCGTTTTTTGTTCTAACGGCTATTGTCCCCTTGCCAGCAACCTCTTGGTTGCTTCCATCACCAAGAGTAATTTGTGTGTTTATGTTTTCGTCCAGACTGACAAATGAATTTTTGTTGTCAGTCATGTGGTTTGAACAACCACTATCGATATACCATATATCATTTGACTCTTGGTGAGCATTTAAACATTATAAAATAATTGATCTTTGGGCTCCTTATTTTCTGTAAAATTGGCCTCTTCCTTTTGCCGGAACCAACAATCTTTTTCAAAATGAGTGTTTTTTTGCATCTTTTACACTTATACCGGCAATCTTGTGTATTATGGCCATTTTTCTTACATAAATTGCAATAGGACCAAGATTGATTATTTTCTGAGTTTGTTTTTTTATAACTTCCTTTCCCCCTGCACGGTTATATGAGTCCTCCTTTCGAAATTTTTATCGTAGCCATTTTTATATTCTCCATTATTAGAGAATTTTAATTTAGCTTGAAATGCTTGTTCTAGTGCCTGCTTTGTAAATCTCCGCATTCTATCTTCATGTGCTAGAAGGGAGCTCATTAATTCAGTTAAACTTAATTTAGATAAATCTTTATTAGACTCTTCTATAGCAGCCACTATATGATCATAATTTTTGGGGAGACTTCTTAATATTTTCCGAACAACTTGGACATCTTCAATTTTATCTCCATTAGTTCGGATTTGATTTATAATATTTGTTACTCGACTGAAAAACTCTTGAATTGTTTCATTTTCCACCATTAATAAATTATCAAAGTCTCTCCATAAAGATTGGAGTTTGAAGAGTATTACCTTACGGAGCCCCTATATTTTGTCTCTAGGATACTCCAAGCCTCCTTGGCCATTGTAGCAGCCATAATAGTAGGGAGGATTGTTTCATCTACTCCACGATATATTGAGGATATGGCATAATTATCCCTTATCCGATTTTGTTTATATTGCTTTCGTCATGTTTCATCCCAAGTAGCTTCTTGGATTAAATCATTTGGTTGCTCATAACCATTTTGTACTAACTCCCACAAATCGTATGAGATAAATATATATTTCATTTGAATAAACCATTGTTGATATTTTTCTCCCTTAAATGTAGGTACCCAATTTACTTGGGGGTAGTTAAATGTGGTTGAGGTTGAAGTGTTTAGAGAAGTCATTTTAATTTATGTGGTGTTTGGTTTTAATTTAAGGGAGTTGGTTTATTTTGTGTTTAATTGTTGAAGGCTTTGGATTATAGTGGCTCTTGATACCACTGATGGTTTTATGTTTTAAGAAGAAGTTAGTGGGTTTTGTGTTTGTAGGCAAAATTTATTATGAAGATGGTTATTTGAGTGATATGGCTAGAGCATTTAGGTTGAAGACAAAATGGTTTTTTTTTTTATTTTCTTCATTCATTCTTGTAGGATACAATATACTACATTATGTCGGCAATGTCAACCGACTTTAGGTAGCTCTAGACTTTTCTTTTAGAGTCTTCATTTACATTCATTTCTAGGATATTCTAGATTAGTCATATTCCTAGGATATTCTAGATTACTAATATGTTTCTAAGTAGAATTTTCTAGTTACATTAGATTTTTAAATTCTAGATTTTTCATCATCTTCCTAGATTTTTCTAGATTAGTTTTTAACAACAAGCACAACAATGTGGTATTGAGTAGCTAATTGGCTAACTTAATACATTTTCACAATTGTTTATTGTAAGAAGAGATTAATGTAACTCTGAAAAAAGAAAGAGAAAAACAGTATATAACGATTTGTTTATCCGAGATACACGTTCAACTTAAAAGCAAGCCCATTAACCCCCCGATTTTCGCATCTCATTTGTGTCGGTTACCCGACCTATAACAATAAATTTTCATATTTATTGGCTTTTTCGGATAGACGGGTCAACATGTCGTCCAAACATGGTTCCAATTTGGTTCTTAAATCAGAAGCAATATAATTTGTAGCTATAAATTACTCCCTCTGTTTTTTTATTGCTACATTTTTGTATGCATAACAATTTATGCAATGTAATTTTCAAGCTTTTTAGAGAGTTTTTTTTGAGGCAAAAAAAAGATGAGAGAGAAAGTGAGAGAGAGAGGCTCTAGACTAAAGTCTTTGAAAATCAGAAAAAATAGAAAACCTATCCCCTTGCATTTTCCCCAAATCGATTTCAAGAAATTCCTAGTCACCCAATTTGCGAAATATTTGCTAAGATTAATCATCATCATCTCCATTATACCATTGTTTGTAGGATGCAATGGAATCTATTTATCCAAGATTTCCATAATTCATACCAGAAGATTTCCTCAATTTGGGGTTATAAACTCTCAAAAGAAAATTTTGAGTTTTAAGAGAAAGAATTGTTCTCTATCTGAATTTCCCCAACTAAATTCATCTTCTTCTTCAGTTCAGATTTCGCTCCATGTTGTTGATGGTATTAAAGAATTCTTTTTTCTTCCCTTCAAGTTTAAAGTGGGTTTCTTAGCTAGGGTTTTAAGGGTTTCGGGTTTCTCTGCGGTGGATGCTTGGATTTGGTTCTTCTCTGCTTTCTGCAGCTCGCTGCTGCTCATCAATGGTGCTCGAGTAGGTGATGGTGTTTTTCTCTCAAAAGATTTCGGGGGTGTTGGTGAGTAGGAAGTCACTGTATTGTGACTTCCTTGTTCTTTCAGAACCCAAACTTCCCTTTTTTGGGGTCAAAGTGAGTAGGAAGTTGCAGTTACTTGTCTCCATTGTTATCTTACAATGGAAGCTTGAATTAGCTGCTATGGTATGGCATTATATAGTCCTATTGCTCTCTAGTACAAGTAATTATTTGTTTTATGCTATAATTATGTTATCCAATAACATTAGAAGCTTGTTCAAGACTTGTCAATTCTTAGAAAAAATTTGCAGAAATTCATTATGTCTGCATTGCAAGAACTTGTTATTTTCTAAAAACTCCGATTTAGGCTACCGAAGCTATTGGATTGGAATTTTTTCACTCCATTCTAGGCCCTAGAAGCTTTTGGAATGGAGAAAAATGGTTTTGTCATCATGTACCAAAAGAGGGCCTTGACTATTTTGTTCATCGGAAAGTTAGGAAAGAAAAATGCAATGTCTTTTTGCAAGCTATTAGATATGTTTCGATGAATGTATATAGATTGTCTGCCATTCAATATGTAATGCTATCATTTAAGATCTTATGGATGTTTGTTAATGTCAGCGATCTCAAATTTAGAAGCTTGTGTAAGAACTTTCGTTTGTTAAAAAAAATAAATAGGATAGCCTTTTATCTAGTTATGATTTTGACAAAACTGTGGTTGCTTAATCTTAGCTTGTTTGATATTGATAATCACCCGCTGGCTCAAAATATTATGTGGCAGATTTTCATCTTCAGTAAATTTGTTAATTTAAAGGCCATATTCATGTTCTGCCTATCGTTTGTTATTATAGAATTTCTCAATATATTGATTATATCCTTAATCTGAAGGGTTGGTGCAGCATTGCTTGTAATTTTATTTGTCAATTCCTATCCAGATGAAGCTCTTTTAAGGGTGGTAGTACCTCTTTGGGTGTGACGTCCATTGGTGGTTGGGTTCATGGGCAGCAAAAGATGTCTGCCTTTTTGGCTCTGATTATCATCTACCTAGTTATACAAGGTTTATCTTGTTGCTTAACTTATTTAAAGTTTGTAGACTTCATTAGCATTTCATCCTATAACTTAGTAACCGAAAGTGTTGGTGCTATTATTTATGATATCCCCCTCTTTCATATGACACAGTGGAAATTGTCCATTTTGGACTTGATGCAGATCATGCTTTCGGAAATCCTCTCTGATTATAGCCAAAGATTGTTTGTATTAGCTTTGTATGATAATAGATGGTTTAAAGGTTATGATCCTTTATTCTTTTGGATGATTAGGTGGATGAGTTCCACTTCTAGACATCTAGCTAATCTGATGTTGCCTTTTAGAATTTTGGTTATGTTTTATGATCTTTTATTCTCTTGGCTGATCAGGTGGATGATTTTTACTTCTAGATTTCGAACTAAGATGAGGTTGCAAATTATAGCTCTATTGCATCTATTAAACAAGGCTTCCCGGTTACATTTTGTCTTTTTTCTAAAGGCGCTCATTTTCCTTAGTCGTACGTTCTTACAAAAGCATCTTTTACTGAAAAAGCATGTTAAGTATTTCTATATTACTATACAAGTTGTCACTCACTTGAGTGCTTCCCACAGTCCCCCATGCGAGCTAAATTCTGGTTCGAATTTTTGCTTATTAAATAATTATGATTGTTGGGTTTTGGAATTTTAGAGGTGTGTTAAAAAAGAACTCTTTGACTGATATCAAAGATTTTTGTTCAAGTAACTCCATTAAAGTATTCATGGTTTATGAAGTTAAGTCTAAAGCTCCCCCCTCCCTTATCACAGCAACTCAATGTGGGTTTCAGTATGTTGATTTTGTGCTCACTCTTGGTCTAGCAGGTGGATTATCGTTGTTTTGGAAAGATTGTAATCAGTCTCCTTTTAATCTAATAGTGTTACATAAAGCTTCTCGGTTTATTGCTAGTAAAATTACTCTCTTAAATGATAATTTGTCTTTTGTTATTATCATCTTTGTGTATGCACCTCCCAAAAATGAGCACAAAGCAGAGTTTTGGGATGAGATCTTTAATTATGTAAACTCTTTAACTTCCCCCTTTGTTATTCTTGGCGATTTTAATGATATTAGTTGTGAACAAGATAAATTAGGGGGTGTTGCCTTTAACTCTAACAGATTTCAAAATATGAGAAATCTTTTATCTCCAATTTCTTGTGTTGAGCTTCCTTTCCTGGGTTCAAGATATACATGGCGAAAAAAAAGAACAGGCCCAAATAATATCTTGGACCGTATTGATAAAGGGGTAGCTAGTCCCATGTGGCTTAATTGCTTCCCTCTGGAAAAATTATTCCATCATCCATTTACTTCGTCAGACCACTGTCAAGTCTCCTTAGATTTAACGAAGAACAAAAGTATATAAGCACCTCCTTTTCGATTTGAAAAAATGTGGTGCCAACGTAAAGATTATGATACCCTTGTTAAGAAAATGGGATGTAATCGCTTTAATGGATCTCATATGTTTAATCTTGTAAAGAAATGTAAATTATTAAAGGAGGAATCAAAGAACTGGAATAAGTCTCAATTTGGGAATGTTTTTAGACAGCTTAGAATTGTAGATTCTAAGCTGGTTGATATTCAAGCTAAGCTAATTGTTAATCCTTTGTGTTCCTCTCTTAAGTTACAGCAAGATTGATTTCTCCAAAAAAGAGAAAAATTGTTATCTTTTAGTCATGAATATTGGAAACAAAAAAGTAAGGCTATCTATCTTCATCTTGGGGATGCTAATACTAGATATTATCATACTCATGCGTCTATAAGGAGAAACAAAAATCAAATTAAAAGTTTTACAACAGAGTCGGGTCAAATAATCTCATCTCCGGCGACTATTTCTAGTCAAATTTCAAAGGAATTTTCTAAAAGGTTTCTCTCAAACCCTTTATGTAACTTTAATGAAGAGGTTGATTTTAGTCTTCTATCTCCTATTATCTCAGATGAAGATAATGCTTTGCTTGTAGCAATAGTCTCACCCGAAGAGATTAAAGATGCAGTTTTCGATCTTGCTCCTGATAAATCTCCTGGTCCTGACGGATTTCCTCCTTTCTTTTTTCAAAAATATTGGACCCTTGTTGGAAATTCAGTTGTAAGAGCGGTGAAAGCTTTTTTTCATTCTGGGAATATTTTGAAAGAAATTAATCACACCTTTCTTGCTCTCATTCCTAAAATAGTAATCCTTCATGTGCAAATCATTTTAGACCTATTAGTCTTTGTTCCACAATTTATAAGATAATTTCTAAAGTCATTACTAATCGCTTAAAATTAGTCCTTAGAAAAATCATCCACCCCCTTCAGGGTGCCTTTGTTCCTGAACGTGTCATTCAAGATAATATTTTAATAGCTCATGAAGTGTTTCACTCTTTCAGTAAAAAAACTGGTTCTGAGGGGTGGATAGCTATTAAGCTAGATATGGAAAAAGCTTATGATAGATTAGAATGTAATTATATATTAGTTACTCTCATAAAGTTGGGTTTTTGCTCTCAATGGGTAGAATGGATTAAATGTTGTATCTCAACTCCTTCTTTCTCGGTGCTAGTCAATGGTATCCCGGGTGATAGATTCATCCCTTCTAGAGGTATTCGTCAAGGTGACCCTCTATCTCCCTATCTCTTTATTCTTTGTGCGGAGCTCCTTGCTAGGCAACTCTCTGCGGCTAATGCCCAAAGAGACAAGCCAATTGGAGTCTCTATAGGAAAATCTGGTGTTCGTATCCCGTTCCTTACTTTTGCAGACGATACTATGATCTTTGCTAGGGCCTCTGAAGTTAGTTGCTCTACTATTAAGCGGATTCTTGATAAATATTGTTCTATGTCTGGTCAACTTGTAAATTTTCATAAGTCCGCTTTTCAATGTTCCCCGAATGTTCCAGATTCTTCCAAAATTAATTTTGCTTCTATGTTGGGTATGACTGAGGTAGACAATTTAGGCGAGTACTTAGGCTGCCCAATTATAGACTCTCGAGTCACAAAGGAAACTTTTGGGAAAGTTTGTTGTAAAGTGGTTAGCCAGTTGCCTAAGTGGAAAGCGAATTCCCTACTGCGAGCAGGTAGAACGGTCCTAATTCAAGCTAATTTGGCGACTAAAGCTAATTATCAGATGCAAAGTTTCTATCTGCCTAAGCCAATTCTCTCTAGTTTGGATAAATCCTATAGGAATTTTTTTTTGGAATAAACACAATCTTAACAAGACTGCAAATTTGATTGGTTGGGACAAAATTTGTCTTCCTAAACAATATGGGGGTTTGTGCATCAGAAAAGCTGATGTCAACAATGTAGCTTTGCAGATGAAACTTCTCTGGAAACTTATCAAGCTAAAAGATAATTTATGGATTAATTTGGTTAAAAAGAAGTATATTAAATCTCAAGATATTCTTACTCATAAAGTCTCCTCAGTTGCGTCTTGGCAATGGAAAAAACTCATGTCTCTTAGGCCTTTGTTTAAAAAGGGTTTAAGATGGCAAGTAGGGAATGGTAGAGATATCAGTTTTTGGGATGACAATTGGGTGTTCCAGTATCCTATTAGGATGATGGTTAGTCCTCTTCCTGGGTCAGAAAACTTTAGGGTTAGTGATCTTATGGACTAGTTTGGGGGGTGGGACCGAATCAAGATTGGTTCATTAGTTCCCTCACATATTGTTTCCAGGATATGTTCTTATTATCTCCCTTCGTCTTCTCAGAAAGACTCTCGGGTTTGGGGTTTGACTACTAACGGTGAGTATTCAGTCAAAACAGGGTCACTTTTAGCTCAGGGTGTTTTTAATCCAAATTTTGAGCAAG
Source organism: Beta vulgaris subsp. vulgaris (assembly GCF_026745355.1). Classification (NCBI taxonomy): domain Eukaryota; kingdom Viridiplantae; phylum Streptophyta; class Magnoliopsida; order Caryophyllales; family Amaranthaceae; genus Beta; species Beta vulgaris. Next base: position 47,122,143 of record NC_079204.1, on the reverse strand, counting down.
TCGCCCCTAAAATTAAAATGTTCTTATGGAAAGCTTGTCATGATGTGTTCCCTCTAAGGATAGGCTTGAAAAATGCAAAGTTTTTGTTCCTCAGCAATGTGTGTTATGTTGTAATGCCTCAGAGTCTATCTCTCATCTTTGTTTTCAGTGCCCGTTTACGTTAGAGATTTTTGCTTGTCTCCAAGTTTGTGATGCTTGGCCTAGTCTCCCGGGTAATATTAACTTGTCTAACTACTCCTCTTTTCGGTGTTGGATTGAGGTGTGTCATTCTGTTCTTAATTCTGATGCTATTTCTAAGTTGGCATGAGTGTGGTGGTTTATTTGGTTCATCAGAAATAAAGTTATTTTCAATGATAAAGGTTTCTCCCCTCGTAGGGTTAGCTTTATGATTAGCAGTTTTTTTGCTCAGTGGAGTAAGTCTGCTGTTGAAGGTGGGAATAATATCATTGTTCCTTCCCCTACTATCATCAGGCCTATTTCAAAGGTTGCCATAGCAAGTCCCAATCTTGTTTGGTCCCCCCCTCCCGCTAATTTCTGTAAGCTCAATTTTGATGGTTCTAAAGATAGCACTGGCAATGCTGCTTGAGGTTTTGTTATTCGTAATAGTAATGGTGAGGTTTTGCTGGATGGGGCTAAGTCTTTGGGGCCTCACATTTCTATTGTTCAAGCCGAGACTTGGGCCCTTAGAGAAGGTGTTAAAGGAGCTATTTCTCTTGATATCTCGCATATTATAATTGAAGGAGATAACCTTATTGTCATTAATTCTATGAAGAATTCTTGGCGTATTCCATGGGAGATTTCTAATATTGTAAAAGATGCAGGTGAGGATTCTCGTCGGTTCCAGGATTGTCAGTTTCGTCACTGCTTTCGGGAAGCAAACAAGGCGGCTGACTTTATGGCCAAGAAGGCGCACGGCTACCCCTCTTTACTGTACCGGTTCCCCCTGTACTGTATGAATCTTTTCCTTATCATCCGAAAGGATGTTTTAGGCTGGCCCCCAGACTAGGGTGTCAGTCTAAGTCTGTTTTCCTTATCAAAAGAAAAAAAAAAGAGAGTATTTTTTGATCCATTTAATGTAAAATAATGAGAAAAAGTAGTACTTTTTGGTAGAAAAAGAGAAAAACAAATATAAATGTATTACTTTATGGTGGGCCAAGTACCCCAAATAAGAAAAATATAGCAATTAAAAAGAAACAATCATGTAAGAAAAATGTAGCAATTAAAAAAACGGAGGGAGTATGAGATATTAGATACTAAACTTTCCAAATATGTCAATCATATACCGTTTTCTTGAAATTCGAATATTATATTGTCTATAAATAATTTTACCCCCCACAATGACAAATATGAAATTGTAAATTAGTTGGTTAATGCATATGCGTTTCAATAGGAGGTCATGTGTTTAGCCTTAAGCACTATATTTTTATAATTTTTTTTTTTTTCATTTGATTAGGGAGGGGAGTATATGTGACGACATGTCAAATCATATTTACTTTGCATCATTTGTTTGGGGAAGGAAGGAGTACATATGACATCATGTATGCACCACCTAAATGGGGAAGGAAGGATTAGTAGTTGTACTACTTATTACTTATATGATAATCTTGGGTTTGATTAGCCACACGAGTATGTATATGATGGTTGGTATGGATTTCTTTTGATGGGTATGAAGCAAGCAAATGAAGGAAGGACTATTAGCGGTAGTCTGTGCACTTTTGCTCCAATAATGTTGGCGGGTCACATAAGCTACTGTAGGTCGTAACTTTTGAGATAATTGAATGTAATGGTGGTTCTACTCAATAATTATGGGGTATATTGTGGGATGTAAATATCTTTAAATGTTGAATTTAAATGTATGTTATACTATTTTTTTCTCCCCACAAAAAACCAAAATGATATTGCAAATTAATTGGTTAATATATCTGTATGTCAAATGACAGGTTGCATCTTCACACATATATTTTCATTAATTTCTTTATATTTTTTATTTCAGAGAGAAAGATACATGTGACAATATGACATTTATGTGCTATGAATTTTAAATATATATGGACATGACATAACACACTCTCCTTGATTTTTTTTTTCTTTGGAGAACACTCGTATAACTTGTGGAAAATAATTTCCCCGACATGGGAGAGAATAATACGTTGCTCCTTCCCATCCTTCACCTTTCCTTAATCCATCCTCCCTATTCCATTACCTTTTGCCTTTACTACTTATCTTTTGAACCAAACAAGGACAAACTAAGGACCTGTTTTTTTCAGCATAAAACAGCTGAACTCAACTGAACAGAACTAAATTAAATTGAACTGAACTAAACTGAATTGAACTGAACTGAATTGAATTGAATTAAAATGAATAATGATATGTGAGAGTAAAAGGATTATCCAGATTAAACTGAATTGAATTGAACTGAAGTGAATTGAACTGAACTGAAAATAAGGTGGGAAGAACAAACCTAAGAGGTATATTTGGTTAGACGACAAGCATTTCTAAGAAAAAATGATTTTTCATGAAAATCATTTTCAAAAAAAGTTGATTCTATATTAATTTTCTTTTATGTAATTACAAGGAAAGTAACTCTTCTTTGAACATATTTTCATTTGTTTGTGTTGTGTAATTATTTAATATGCTTGTGTTGTGTAATTATATTTGTTTGTGTTGTGTAATTATTTAATATGCTTGTGTTGTGTAATTATTTGATAGGATAGGAAAAAGTGTAACTTCCTTGCCTCCTTAAAGGACCCCCTAAAAAAGGTTTTCAGCCCACCCCAGAGACAATCCAAACCAAATAGAAGAAAGTGTTGCAAATAATTTTCCTAAAAACACTCTCCTCTCCCTACCTGAACCTTTTCCGTGGCGACAGTATAAAGAAGCATTTAGGGATTTCTTGATGATCCATGATTACACAGTTGATCAAGCCTCTGAAACCGGACTCTTTCTGCCCTCTCGATTCCATCTATATCCCGAACCCGAACCTGAAATCTGAATGACCTTAATCCATTCAACCAACAGAAGCTAACTGTAAAATCTTATAGATCGCACCCTGCATGGCTCCGAAGGGCTGCTTTCAACCTCCACCAACGAAAGGGGAGAGAGCCAAGCATCATAGCACTATAATAATCGAACAAGCGCCCAAATCAAATAGACAGAGAGACTAAGACAAGTTCCGAAAGTTGTAGACATCCAGAATACATGCGTAGGCTAACGAAGAGATACACAGCTTTGTCATTGCCACATTATCGAAAGCAATATTTTCATCCCGTAAATCAAGAGTTTCACAAGTATAAGAAAGATAAAAGGAAGTAACACCTAAAGTCGAAACGACACAGGAAAAGAAGAAAACAACAAGATCAGATGAGAACACTTTGGAATTGAAACCAACAAAAGACCCAAAGATAGACTCCTCCATTACTTCCAAAAATATTGCAGAGATGGAGACACTAACTGTCCACAGATGATGAGATAAAATAAGTCCAGCCACTTCAACAAATAACATTCATGGCTAAACAACAAGAGGAATATCAATTGATGTTGTTACACTTCGAATAGCAAAGGAATGTTTTTGGTTGAGCGGTCACAGTCCAAAGCCAAAAATAGCTCGTATCTTGTGGAAGATAAGATCTCGCCAGCCTCTCTCCGTGTTCTCTGCCACAGTTTCATTCCCATACCTGCATTACATACATAAGCGCCATTAGTCTATCAGTAGCACAAGAGGAATTGTATGTCGTACACCAAGTAACCCAGCCCTAAACTCCCACCAACCTGTCTTCTTCCGGAACATCAGTTTGGACCAACTTCACAACTGTGACTCCTGATTCTGGCTCTTCAAAAGTCAGTTTCACCTGAACACACCCACTATCATGAGAACACTGTAGTAGTACACTGCTAACTTGTTCACAGACATGCTAGCATGCGAAGTGATTGCAAAATGGTATAACATTGTAGATTCCTACTACTTCAAAATACCAAACTGAAACATTAATAACACCACAAAAATGTGGTTTAAAACATGTATATGAGTTTATGAATTCAGTAGTAAACGTTCCAACCCCTACGAAACCAAAAATTATATATTAGAAAACCCAATCGAGCAACTAAACTTATCTCTTTATTTACAATGCATAAACTGTCTCTGGAGAAAGGCTTTCAGCTTCGCTTTCATCTCGATGCTCAAATATTTGGGGAAATATGTGGGGAAATGGATATTGAAGAAAGAGAAAAAGGTTCTCCTTTCCGAATAGAAATTTGCAAACGCAAATTCTTCACTAGGTCCGTCTCAAACTTTCACAAGCAGGTGGCAGTTCTATTCCTATGATAGGGAAATCATCTGTAACATGATGGACTCTATTATTTTGCAATCCTAGAAGTTAAATTCAACTGATCAGCATAGCTCTCGTTAGGTAAAAAAGGAAATACTTCATCCTAAAGGTAAGAGGAGACTCTGGGCATCAAAGATCTAAAACTTTCAACAATGAAGTGGGCTTCATATGGATAGTTGATATACAATGCAAAATATAAGAAGTCCTTGATTATGATAAGTATTCACAGTTCACTCCATCACTATTGCAAAAAAAAATGTCTCTAGGTCCAAGTACTACACTAGGCTATTTGGTAAAACTATTTCAGTTAAGGATATGAAAAATCTGATCAAGTGAAGGCCTCGACTAAAAGTCGAATATGTAAGCACACACTTCCACTACAAGACATGAATTTCAGTGTGCACTGTGCAGTAACATCTCATGATGACTTCATTTCCCATCCCCACTGAGCATTCGCTTGAGACGAGCCTGACAGATTAATCTACTAATATGAGCACACTCCTTCAAAAAAAGCATACTACAAATTACAAAGCAACAGCTTCAACAACAAAAGCTCCTCAAACTTACCCCATACACCCTCCCCCTTTGACAAAGGGCAAAAACAAGAAGTATTGCATACTTACATCCCTTAGCCGGCAAGGTAAATAAGCCAAACTTACATGTGTAGAAGATTATCAATTCACACAAAAGAAACATAACACTAAACCAGTACATGGAAAAACTAAATTCAAGCCATGGGCAGCACTTATTCAAGCCGAAACTAAACTACTCAATGTGTAACACAAACCCAAGAGCCTAGCAAGGCAGATAAGTCTTCACTAGACGCAGGAAACTTCCAGCCACATAGAGCACAAAAGTAACCTTAAGTTTCTCCACTAATTTCCCCACTTAGACTTACATGAATCGTAAAGGACTAAAGGAGGTATTAATGATATTCGCGTCACGATGGAAATAATGGTCCTGTTACCAATGTCATATCACACTTGAGGCAAGCTCCTAGACTTTCAGAATGCAGTCGTGCGCTGTAACTCAATCTAACTATCACTTAAGTAATATAATCCAAACCTACACCCTCTGGGAAATTGTCGACATTTGAACAATAAAATCATACATCAAACCTCAGGGAGACTTCCTTGAAGATAAAAGCACAAAACGTTCCAACAGCCCAGCAAGACCTATGACAAGTTGGAAGCTCAATCTTTTCAACAAACAGCCAAAACACCTCCTCAAGATCAATAATCAATATTCTCGGATATACTAACATTACACTTCAACCCTCTCCTCATCTACCATTATTCTCATTAATTGCCTAAATGACAAGTTTCTAAGATGTGTAGACTCACTCAATCGATATCGATCAAACTAAGAACACAAATTCTCATAAAAGAAATAGCATCACTTCCTCCAAAGTTCGAAACCAATAACCTTCACTATATAATTCCAAGCCTAATCAAATTCAATATTGAAAATCTAAGCAACACTAATTAACAATACCACTTCCAATTCCAAGCATAAAATATGTGCTCATAACTAAAATTCCACAACAAATGAAAACAACAGTGAAAATCAATCACCACTAACTACATATGACAACCCACAGCAAGAAGTCGAATTCGCAATAATAAGATGAGACTTTACATACCGTAGAGAAGATTCCATCAGGCCAATTCCCAAACCTCCATTTCTGAACAATCAACTTCCCTTCCTTCAATTCGACATTCGTCCCAGTAACAGACCCATCAAAAATACTAAATTCACCTCCAACATCCTTACTAATCTTAGCATTACTCTGAGTAAAACCTTTCCACCTATTCTCATCCATCAAAATCTCATACAAATCAACTGCCCTACAACTAAACTTCTCACTCAACTTAATCGTCTTAAACCCTTGTCTCTCCTTACTCTTCACCTCCTTCTTCACTTCCTTCTTCACCTCACTGGATGCCACAATCTTCGAACCCGGTTTCGGCACAACCTTCTTACTCTCAAGCTCATCCCTACATGGCCCACCTTTAGCCATACTCTCCACATACTCCCTAATCTTCTCCAAAACAACTTCTTTCCCTTTCCCTAAAAACGCCTCTTTTATCCGTTTCCCAATTGGACCCTCGTCGTTAACTGTAACCCTAAAATCAGGATCTTCATCTGCATTTTCATCCGCAATGTAAGGAATTTCAACTTTACCATCTGTTTTAAGGATAGAATTTCCAGCTTCATCAATTGCTTCGCCTTCGAAGAGAATCGAAAGTGAAAGCTCGTACCCAGGAATAATCTTGCCCTTGCGAATGTTGACATATGCTTCGCCTTCGATTTTGTCGATTTTAGTGAGTTTGATGAAGAGATTTCCTTCACCAGTGAGGATGGGGAGAGAGGAGAGAGAATTTGAGAGTTGAGTTTTGGACCATTCTAGACAATCAGTTTCTGACCAGTGCCAATTGTGGACGTTGGTTCCGTCTGGACGGTCTTCTACTATCCAACGTTTGTCTCCTTCACCGTATTTCGCCATTGATGGGAGGAGAGAGAAAGTCAGACTGTGATAGAAAGTTGCAGAGAGAAAAAGAGAGAGAAAATGGGGATGAAGGAGGCGAGGAAGAACTAAGAAGGGTGAAAAATAAAAGAGAGTGTGTGTGAGTGTTTGAGAGATTTTTCTAGAGGGTTCCGACTTAGAGAATAGTCTAGAATGTTGATTACTATAATTTCTCCTTACTTGAGAGTAGGGATGACAATTCAGTTCGGATTTGTTTCTGATCCGCTCTTATTTGAAGAAAAAAAATTTAGTCTATTCTGAAAAAAGTAATTCAACTCTGACTCCGTTAAAAGTCTGATTCCGAGTCGGAGAAGGGTCAGAGTCAAATCTCATAAAATAATCCGACTCCGACTCCGAGTCAACCAATACTTTTTTCTTATTTATGTTAATGTATTAGTTATGTATAACCAGACTTCAACTTTTAGCTAATTGTATTATATAGGATTTTCCCATTAAAGAAATGATTGCTAAAAATAATAGTAATATTTAAATTATGGGTTATGCTATATGCAGCCCTTATGGTTGCATATAAGACATAAATACACTACTTAAAATAGAAATAAGTCGTGAATTTATGGAAATTTTTTGCATTAACCGATGTAATAAATGATCAATTAATGCAACTAATTTCCATTTTTGGCTTCTTATAAACAGCCCTTAGGGCTGCATATAGCTTTTCCCTTAAATTATTTGTACTATATAAGACTTCCATTTGATTATTAGAATAAATTGTAATAATTAGATTATTCTATTATAGAAGACTACTAGTATTAAGACCCGTGCATAATGCACGGGAGTATTTATTGCCTTATTACATATTTAAAGAAAGTTACATAATAACATTGAGTTAACTTCCCATATTACACAAAATCATAAAACATAAAGTATGAGTGGTGATGAACAAAAATTACAAATGAAATTTCCAAATCAATTTATATATTTGCGAATACTTCATTGTAAACTACATTTGGTGTATTTGCATGGAAACAATGCTTTTATCAAACAGAAGGATCTTGAGACCTTTTGTTTCTCGTAACTCTGGAAACGACAACATAAAATTGTTCATGGGTGAAAACAGGTATCGAAAGATACATGCCTAGATGAGACAGTTTGTCCTTGACTTTTATTTATAGTCATAGAAAAAAAACTCATTAATAAACGGAAATTGTCGTCTCTGAAATCTAATAGGAAATAGTGAAGCCAGACGGGATTAGTGTCATTCTTGGGATAAATATTTTTTCTCCGACATTGCTTCCGGAAATAACAGTAACTTCGTGTGCATCGTGCATACGACACGTACGGAAAATGTTTTGTTTTATAAATTGAAGATTTTAAGAAGTTTGTCCTAAAATCGTGGTGGTGAATATTAACTTGTGATTTAAGATCTTATAATCATGTATTGAGATTATTTTAGAAACTGACTTATAACCCGTGTATCAAGTAGCTGATGTAGTTAATGTCATGGTGGATCACATGACCCACCTATATTTTTTTTTTAAAAGTTGATAGAAATAGTATTTTCTCTATCTATTGCTTCCTATAGAGTTTCTGATGAAATCACAATTCGCACCATCAATAACACTCAGTCATACGCTGGCTTCAGCAACCACTTATGGAAGTCTTATTCTATCTTCTTGCACCACTGATGCATCGTATTTGGCCATCCATTGGTAGCTGTCCACTTAGTCATGATTTTAAATTTATACCCGTGTAGTTGATGGGGAGTTTTTTCTTTTATAAATTGAATATTTTATGTTATTTTCCCTAAAATTAGGGTGACAATATTTAACCCGTTTATCTATCAAATAGATGATATGAAAGTTAGGAATAAAAAAATAAGTGTATACACAAATGTAAATTTTAATTTGCTAATAGACTCGTGCAAATTGCACGGGAAATTTTGTTCCATAAATTTAAGATTTTATGTTGTTTTTCCTAAATCATTGTATAAATAGTATCTTGTGATTTAATGTTTTATAATCATGTATTTATTTACTTTGAAAATGGCTTATGATCCGTGTGTTTAGCAGTTGATGTAGTTAATATCTGTGGATTACGTAACCCACTATTAATCTTTTATTGATTGATTTTTTTTTTTGCTTTGCCTACAACTTCATTTAAAGGATTAGATCAGATCAAACAATTTGACCACATCTCGTACTCAGCCATTGAGCCACTTTTGTTCCCGCTACCTACAATCTCTCTCACCTTCCTATCTTGCTACCTTGCACCACCAGCATTAGGCCATTCAGTGGACACCATTATTTGCAATAATCTACATGTACCTTTTTCCATTCATTTTGCATACATTTTTTCTTTTGATTTTGTAATTTGTTAATGGATTTTTGTTAATTTTCAAGTAGGTAATGTATCCTACTGAGTTTTAATTGATAAAATTAGAAAAGTTTAGAAGGGTGTGGTGAAGAACTTCAAGTTGTGGTACCAATGTACCCATTGGCTTGAAATTAGCAAATCTTTAGTTTTATATTTAAAAACTCGTATTTTGAGTATCTTATATTAGTTTGTCTTTGATTTCATTATGGTTTTTTTTAATGAAAACATATTTTATATGAATATGGTTTAAATCTCGAAAAATTGGATCGGAGTATTACTTTCAGAATGAAACTTTTTATGAAGTTTTAACTTCATGCATTGATTATTGATTGACATTTTGTTGTGGACAGTGGTAACTCGCCAACTGTAAAATCCTGGATCCGCCACTAAATGTGTTATACGATTTTGATGACTTATGACTTATTTCGAATAATAAGTATAATACTCTCTCATATTATTTTCTTAATATATACTTATTGAACTGATCACCTAATCAGTTCCTAACTTTATTTAACTTAATAGTTGCCTATTTTTTCTCTTGTTGAGATTCAAAGAGTTCCCTAATAATATTGTTTAACTGACATGGTATTTATGTGGCAAAGAAATCAAGCTGCATAAAACATGTCTTATGTTTTCTTTTTTGCAAAATGGCACATGATCACGCTTCAACATATGATAAATCCTTATTTTTTTTTGATCCGGTATATTCAGAAAAAAGTTATATTTTCAAAAAAAAATGTTGATATGTAAACCCCAACTCCCTAAAACACATACACAAATTATATTCTTTTACTAATTGTTTTGTTTTTAGTCAATAAGTAATACGTCCATTATATCATATATGCAAATTATTTCCTTGATTGACGGAAGCTACATAAGCAAGTCATGATTTTTTTTTTTGCATAATTTGGAACTTGGCTTTGCTCAATAAACGAAGTTCAATCTATATGATGATACATCCTTCCCCGGCTTTGCTCATTATATCAAATAGATTGAACTTTGTATATACATCCTTCAAGAGTTCAATTCTCCCATTAAGTTGTATATTTTGATTTTCGAACATTATACTATAATTTATTATTAACTACCACATCCGTTTCCTAAAGATCTTCCTTGTTACTATTACTACATATATCAATGAGTAGGATTTTATTCGTACCAAGAAGACGATAATTGTTGCATGATTTGATAAATATACTAATTAGATCCTAACTCATTGCTGCAAATCATGCCTATTATATCATTTTTGATTATAAAAGATGATTGCTCATGATGCCACATGGCTTCGAGTTAGGCTCAGTACACATGGACTTCGATTTTTTTTACGGAACTACGGATTTTGTAGCTGCTAATTGGACGTATGCTTTTGGAGATTAATACATAGGATGAATTTTTCTAACTTCACATCATAGATGTTGATATTACTATATTTAAATTTAAATTGTTTAAGTGACAATCGAAAATCTATATAATTACCCAAAACTAAGGTTGATTGACAATCAAAATAGGAAAAATTAAGTTTGATTGAGAAATTAAAATCCTTACCATAAGTTATATTTTTTTTTTAGGAAATCGTTTGTTTTGGCCTTCATTATTTAGATATCATGATTATAATTGCCCAATATTTACCTTGATTAATGTTAACAATTTTGGATACTATCAATTTAAATTAACTAATTGGTTGGAAATTACCATTATCATTGACAATAACTAAGATTGATTGATAATTTAAATTCATTGTCATTTTTATTTGAGAATTTGAAATATCGAAACATAACCAATATGAAAATTACAAATTTTGGCCAAAGGTATATGAATTTGGGATTTTAATTGCCTATTTTTAACCATAATTAACGTCCAATCACATATAATATATAAATGGGATATGCTTGATTTTCGAAATCTCACATGAGATCATGATATTAATTGCCTAATTTAAATACCTATGACTAATATGTTTAAATACATTTTGTAATTAAGTTTAGATACACATATGGTTGAGCATATCAAGTTTGCCTATGAGTACTACTAGCCTTCATATGCACGCAATGCGTGCGTTAATTTCAAAATTTGTTATTCTATTAGATACTCCATTCGTACTTTATTTATGATTAAACTTAAATGTGAAAAATTCAACAGTTAGATGAATTTAGATATATTAATTCGCTAATGTAAAAAATAAAAAGGTTGTGAGTGATTGTTAACATTGTTTTTTTGTGAATGAATACTGAACAGAAATAACAAAAATAATGAGTTGGTTTAACTGAATTAGAGAGTATCAAAGGTAGTGAATGTTCAGACTTTTCATGTGCACGTTATGTATGCCATCTTTTTTATAAGGTATAAATATTTTGTCCATTTAATTTTTGATTGAAGTATTTGATGCATATACCATTTTAAACTTGTTTTAAATGGCAAGTTGGAATGAGAATTTTTAAATGATTTGCTTTTGTAATTTTTTTTATTCCATTAATTAGATCATTAAGGGTATTTTAGTCACTTCAAAAGAGGACACCACACCTCCTCCCTTGGCTTATATAATAGAGATATAAAATTCTTCAACGGACTATTAACTGTACCTTCCCATTGTGGCAATATGTAACAGTTATGCTCAAGGTGCATACTACGATTATGGAATTCATTTTAGTTTCCCTTTTAAAACACGAATTTGAAAAATAAGAAATAGTTTTCAAAAAGATTCTTGTTTTTTAAAATTGTGAATTTTAAATTTTCAATAATTGTGGTCAATTATAGCTAAATAAAAATATATAAACTGGTGATTTCGAATTGCATGATCTTATATTAAAAAAATAATTGAAAACTGACTTATAACACATACGTTACACAATTATGATTTATGATACCCATGGTATATTATTGTCATATTGTGCAATATCATCCATCCATAATATATTATGCTAATGTTGTTTATTGACTACTCACTAACATTTTTATATCGAAACACCTTTTAGTGCTCCTAGTGGTAATATGATTGTGCTATATCCTTGTTACATCGTACACTATACTTCTTTCGTTCTTTAATAATTGATATATGTAGAGAGATAAAGGGAGATGGGAAAATGAACCCACGTGATAAGGAAAGAGATAAAGAGAAAACATAATCATGCAATTAATATCAAACTTTCAGATAAGGACAATATTGCAATAATAAATGAACAAACGAAGTATCATGCTAATATAATTTTACTAAAGATATGTACTATAATTTTTGGATTTTTTTTTAATATATATATCACTCAGGATGTAATAAAATTAAACATGTATATTGTGTAGATTAAGTTTATTAACTTTAAATAACTATTTTAATTCAAAATAATTTGAAATTGGCTTACAAATCATGAGTTACATAAGTATGACTCATTTGTAATAATTAGTATTACAATTGTTTTTCCCTCGAAGCGACACTAAAATAAAAAACATGTACAATTTTTATGTAAGTTAATTAACTTTAAGTAATTTTTATGTACATAACTCATGATCACATTGATTTGGTGATTGAAATATTTTCTTTATAAATAAATTTATAGAGCCATTTTTTTATAATTTCTTATAATCATAGAAATTTAGGATTTATATTACAAATATCAATTCACATTGTACCTTGTCTTATTAATTAATAGCTACAATTTTAGGCAAAAGAGATTTATCATATGTACAATGCTCCTAATTTTTTCTTTAGACCCACAAATTTTACATTTGCATAATTACCATAATTAGAATTTGATTTGATTAAAATTTATTTGATCAAGAAAAATAAAAAAAGAGAGAAGAAATATAGAGTGTTTTAGGCTTTTATAAAATATTTCATTTAATCGCCAAAAATATATTCAAAATAAATCGAGTACTAATACATACTCCTTTTATTCCATAATATTTTTGCTATTTATTATTCCTACACAAATCAAGGAATAATATAATGTATTAGTACAAGGGTTAGATGATTACTTTTTGAGGAGGAGAGAGAGTGGTGTATGCAAATATTAAATTATAAATTTAGGAGAGAGATTGTCATATTTTGGAAAACTTACGGGCCATATGCAAATATTAAATTATTATAAACTTATCAAATACGCAATAAAGTAGAAATATAAAAATTTAATAGAACACTTTTAAATGAAAAGTAGAAAAACTTTTATGGAAGCAAGGGAGAAAATAGAAAGGAGTTCAAGATACAAATAATCCATATTTAAAGGACTTTCAATGATATATATACATCAATATCTAATTGTATTCAATCAATAATTAATAATTAATGGTTTTTTATTCATTATATAGTTATTATTACTGCTCATCACGTACCGAAAAGACAACAACTTGAAAATTCCTAATTATAAAATAGATAATTTAACAATATAAGTTATTGTTAAAATAAAAGTAATTCTTTTATTTATTTTTTTTGTGATTTGCATTTTGATTTTTCCTTAATTTCGTAAATACAATCATAATTTTGGAAAGTTCAAGTGTACATACACATAAAGGTTTGTTGAGACGTAGAATAATATTAAATAAAAATGCAACCATAAAAGGTTTCCAAAACTACTTATTTTGGTAAATTTGCTAAAGATACAACTACACATTACTATCATCAATATCCTCATTAACTACCATCCTCAATGCAATGATCCACATCTCAACTATATCATGGTGTAGAAAATTAAAGAGATAAATATCTTCAATATTACACTGCATTAACAAAGACACACATATACAACTTAGAAGATAGTGCAAACATGATAGTACAAAGTTACTCCATGGTAATAACTACTTGTATAAAGAAGAAAAATGTGCGACGGCAAAATAAGTATACAACTATATAAGAAGAATGAAGTATACAAAAGAGATAAAAAAAATAACAAAATATATTATGAGAAATAAAACAATTTTATCAGAAAGATAACAGCTACTGCAACTCCACATTTCTAGCCATACATGAAACTCGAACTGTTCCTTAATCCAAATCTGAATGTGCTTGGCATTGGTACAAAAATATTGTAGTTTTGAAAATTATAAAAAAAACATATGTTACAAACCAATTTTTTTTTCTTGCAAAATTTGTGGTGATTAAACGGAATGTGATTTTAGTATTTATGTAATTACATCTTTGGAAATCAACATACAATCTACATTATTTGAATCAGCTCCTAATCGTAAAAGGGGAAAAACATTGTGTTAACCATGAGCTTCCCCTAGACATCAACTGATCATCTCACTGCCAATTATTGCTAGAATCACTATTACAGTTTCCCCTCTATTACATTAAACCATAACAATGAAAATCCCCCTTCTGCTCCTCCCCCATGTAAAGATCCATTATAAATCTCGCTTGATGATGCATCATCCTACTTCAGTACACACTTCCTTTCCCACTGCATGATAAATGGAATAAATGCATTAGAAAGTATGCTAGCAGGTAGAAGCTATGAGACTAAAAAAAAAGGCATAACAATATATTCTAAACACAAAGGAATTGGTAAATAAATCTGACCAAACTTCGAAAAATTATAGATTAAATATATTTGGATGGTTCTTGAATGACTCATGTTAAGCTACGGTATCATGTATATTTATACTTGAAATTATGTACATATCAATTTTTTTTTTTGAATTCTCGTTGCCATGTATAAGATGTGTTGATTTAGTAGTAAATTATAGTTTCTGTAATCAACGTGCATATTGCCAATCAAATAAAGTTAAATTGGCAATTATCTAGGATCGATTAAATACATGAAGATTGATATTAATATGCATGATTGACAATTAAGATACCTAAAATCAAGGTTGATTGGAATTTCGGATCCCCTACCCTAAGCTACAGTTTTAATATTAATTAATTATATCAAAATTGGCAATGATTTAGTAGTGATTATTTAACTACAAAAAAGATTTGAGTATACTAATTACCTAATTATAATCATAAATCACATAAAATTTCGGATACTATCAATTTAAATTAAGTGATTGATTGACAATTACCATTAACAAAGACAATAATTAAGATTGATTGATAATTTACATTAATTGTCATGTTTAGTTGGTTAGTAAAATTTTCGAACATAACCAATATGACAATTAAAAATTTCGGCCAAAAGTTTATCAGTTTGAGATTTTATTACATAATTGTAACCATAATTAACGTCAATCACATTAATATATAAATGGAATATGCTTGATTTTCGGAAATCTCATATGATATCATGATATTAATTGCTGAACTTAAAATATCAATCAACATAAAACACGTTTTTTTTTTGCATTTTTCATATAATTTTCGGCCATAATATTGTGAATTGCCACGTGGACACCCGATTTGAGAGTTTTAATTTGTGAATATCTAGAATTGCTCGGTAATTGTGAGTTTGCCACGTAAAATTATGATTTTATTTTAGATAATAGTATAGATAACCCGGGGCATCTCCCGACCTAACAATTAAGCACTATTAGAACGTGATGATAGAAGGCCAATTATTATAGGTTAGCATCTAATTGTTTAGAGTGAAGTGGGTTGGCCATAAAGGAAAATAGAAATAAAGGAGCGAAGTCGCCGGTCAGAAACTTTACCACATGCATTAAACAATTATAAAGTTAGTTAGGGAGAAAGGGGAAGAATTATACTCCCAATAAGCACCACATTTGTTAGTTACTTAATTTATATCATTTATATCTACATATTTAGATCAAGTCCAAATCTTCTGTTCTATTTTTAAATATTATTATATATGTCATTCAATATTAATGATTTGTGTAACCAATTTTTAACATTTAAAATATAAGGGCAGATAATACTTGATATGGATAAATAAAGTAGCAATTGTAATAGCACAACACAGCTTATATGAAAACATAAAGATATTAGATTAATGGAAAAATTGACAGAAATAATCTGAACTATAACTGTTCGCTCAAAATAATTCTAACTTTGGGTTATCCTGGAATACTCTAAACTATTTGGGGTACCTTCATAAAATAATCCAAACTTTTATTTTTCTTCGCTTTAATGATCCCTTTTGGGTCTATTATATATAGGATAATTAAAAATTTGGATTATTTTGAGAAAGTACTCTCAATAGTTTGGATTATTCTAGATAAATCATAGTTGGAATTATTTTGAGCGGAACGGTGATAGTTTGGATTTATTCTTATCAATGTTTCCTAAATTAATTGGTAATTGTGTCTAAATAAACTCAAATAAAAAGTTTAGAAAGTTAAAATAGAAAGAAATGTGTTAGGATTTTGTTTTTTCAAAAAATGTAAATGTGTTACTTTTTTTTCTAAATTTTTTTATATTTGAATGAAGTAGTTAGTTATCTTTCTTTTTTTTCTATTTTGAGTTTTCATATATTATAGTGATTAAATAAGTTGACAAATATATATGGTAGTTTATGTAAGATCGATCACATGTGTGCCTTAATGAACTACTCTCTCCGTTTCCTAAAGATCTTCCCACTTACTGTTCCTACAGATACCAAGGAAAATCAAGTTGTGTGAGGGCATGGTGTGAGTAAAGTAGGAGAGAGAAAGGGGTTAAGATAAATAAACAAATAAAAAAGGGGTTAAAGTAGGAGAGAGAAAGGGAGTAAAATTGAATTAATAATGTAATGGTGGACCATATGATAGTGACATGAGAGGGTAAATAGGAAAATTTATTTTGTCAAATAAGGAATAAAGCAAAAGAGGGATGATCTTTTGGAAACACCCTTAAACGAAAAGAGGGAAGATCTTTAGGAAACGGAGGGAGTATTCTAGTAACAAAAAAGCTTGTTTTGATGGATTTGTCTCCCTCTAATAAGGAATCCAATTCGTTTGTTAAAGACAGTTATAAAGTTAGCAATTGAGGAAGCTCTACACTATCAAGTGACTAACATATATCACATCTTGAATATTCGTTTTTTTCACCCTTAAGGTAATGACTATCTCAATCTTGATCATTTCCACTACTATGAACTCCTCTCAACAACGACCCCCCACAATCACAACCACAGCCATTGTGCTCCTCCCTCATGTGAAGATCCATTATAAATCTTGCTTGAATGCATCATCCTTCTTCAATACACACTTCCTTTTCCCAATGCATAATAAATGGAATAAATGCATCAGAAAGTATGCTAGCAGGTAGAAGCTATGAGAATAAAAGAAAAAGGCATAACAATATATTCCAAACACAAAGAAATTGGTAAATAAATCTGACCAAACTTCGAAAATTATAGATTAAATATATTCGGACAGTTCTTGAATTACTCATGCTAAGCTACGGTATCATGTATATTTATACTTGAAATTATGTACATATCAATTTTTTTTCTTTGAATTTTCGTTGCCATGTATAAGATGTCTTTGATTTAGTAGTAATTTATACTTTCTGTAATTAACGTGCATATTGCCAATCAGATAAAGTTAAATTGGCAATGATCTAGAATTGATATGCATGATTGACAATTAAGATACCTAAAATCAAGGTTGATTGAAATTTCGGATCCCCTACCCTAAGCTATGGTTTTAATATCAATCAATTATATCAAAATTGGCAATGATTTAGTAGTGATTTAACTACAAAAAAGATTTGAGTATACTAATTACCTAATTAGAATCATAAATCACCTAAAATTTCGGATACTATCAATTTAAATTAACTGATTGATTGACAATTACCATTAAGGGAGGCAATAATTAAGATTGATTGATAATTTAAATTATTTCCCGTATTTAGTTGGTTAGTAAAATTTTCGTACATGCCCAATATGGCAATTAAAATTTTCGGTCAAACTAATATTAATTTGAATTTTGAATTACGTAATTGTAACAATAATTAACATCAATCACATTAATATATAAATGGAATATCCTTGATTTCCGGAAATCTCACATGATATCATGAAATTACTTGCCTAACTTAAAAAATCAATCAACTTAAATTTCGATTTCATTTGCTTTTTTCATTAAATTTTCTGCCATTATATTCCGAAATGCCACGTGGACACTCTTATTGAGAGTTTTAGTTTGAGAAGCTCTAGAATGGCTCGGTTATTGTGAGCTTGACACGTAGGATTTAGGATTTTACTTTAGATAATAGTATAGATTCTATTATAAAAATTGGGCAAAAAAATAAATCGGATCGGGTTCGGAGTCGGATGTTCGGATTTTAAGTCGGGTCGGATTCAGAGTCGGGTGTTCGAATTCGGGTTTTCGGAGTTGGACTCGAACTCAGATTTAAAATCCGGATTCTTGTAGGGTCGGATTCGGATAATGTATAATCCGATCCAAGTCTGGCCCGTTGTCATCCCTACTTGCGAGTTTAGATTCAATAAACGAGAATGAGAAGATAAGTATTTTTGGGTGTATGGCAAATGGAGAGGGAGTCATTTTGTTTTGGAGATGTGTAAAATTTGAATCTTTAGTGGTATTTTTGTAAATATGTCTTTATTAATATGAATCGTATTGGGTTAACTATGAAGTCGTATTGGGTTAACTATTAATTTGTGCTTTTCCTTTTTACAATTATTTTTTAGAAATAGGAAAAAAATTGTGAGTTAATATTTGACTCCTATAACTTAGTATCAAAAATATTTTATTTACGAAAATGTCACCTTTTTTTGGGTAAAAAAATTGGTATTTTTTTTTCTGGTAAATCAAAATGTATAATAATAGTGGCAGGGAGTACAACTTTTATACTTCCCCCGTTCCAAAATAAGTGAAACACTTCTCTCATTTATGTGAGAGCTTTTTGAGACAAGTGTTTCACTTATTTTGGAACGGAGGAAGTAATATAATTAAGTGTACCGTGCTTAGACATGGCAATGGTTCGTTTGGTTCAAATATGGGCCAACTGAGTTCCGGACTGACTCAATTTCAAGTTCATGTCAAATTGGGGTTAGGTATGGATTGGGGTCTATAAATTCGAGTTAAATCGGAATCGGATCGAGTTGGGTTTGGGTTGGGTTCGAATTGGATCTCAAGTCAATTTTTTATTTTCAAGTTTTTTTTTGTGTTGGTAGTATCATGACAAGCTAAATTACTATGGAAGTAAAACAAAACTAGTGAAATGATGTAGAAAAATAGCAATATCTATAGCAACCACCACAGTCATGGACCAACGGCAATCCATTGCCCTTGCCCTTGCCCTTGCTCGCACTTGCCATCGTTCACAACCATCACTACTGATGCCAACCACTAACTTCCTTTCTCCTTTCTTTTTCCTCTCTAACCAACTACAAATAGTCAAATTAGGGAAGAATTAGGATATATGTTTGAACAATTATATGAAATCAGATTATACATCTAAGCTAATCAAATTAGGGACGATGTTGGTTGGTGTGGGCTAGCCGACCGGTGGAGGCTAGCAGGCAACGGTTGGTGGCATGCAGTTGGTAGGGGAAATGGTCGGTGTGGTGATGGTTGTGGCAGATGGTGGCTGGCGAAGGGGATAAATATTTTTTTATTTCTAATATTGTAACATCTATATAATACTTATTAGAATGTGTGAGGAACGCTGCAGCCTACAACATGTCACCCCCATCTCAAGTGATGACATGAAACCATGTGTCTATAACATGACGTCAGATCATCCATGACATGACATACTTTGAAAACAAATTGGGTCACATATGACCTGATGCCATGTCATCCATGAGATGACACACTTTAAAAATGAATTTGTTTATAATATGATTCGAACACCACAAACTTATAAACAAAATATAGAGCTCTAAACAATGAGTCAACATATCAATGATGTTTATTTAATCGTATCAAAAACGTATTAACGAATTCATTGCAAGCTTTTATATTACAATATAAAAAATAATAAGAGATAATCTAAGAAACAACATTATAATTTTTATTTTCAATATATCATATTGTGACATATTACCCTCTCTTTCTGAAAATGCTTACAGTAAATTGTATCATGTAATTAAGAATATGTTCTATTATCATTTTGCCGTATGACATTGCTTCGAAAATTTTTCTATTACTTAAGCATTTACGAACTTTTTTGTTAAAAAATTATGAACTATGAAGTTCTCAAGGTGCAATTCATTATCAAATCACAAGGTGCAACTTTTATTTATAACAAAAAAGGTCAATTGTCAACTCCAAAAAGAATATGAAGTAAATATATACCTTACCAAATAACCCGACACATTGCCAAGGTCCGATAAGTAGTTATGTTACTTAGGAGTTAATTAGGTCAATCACAAGTTAATGAATAACAGGTTCACAGTCGTTCATCATTAATGGCATATCGTATACTTCCTATTTTTAGTTGATACTCTTCTTATTTTCACGTAGTACAATGCACTACTTTGAGCCTTAGTGTCTTTAATTATGCATACTTAAAAATTACAAATATTTGATATATGGAAACAACACATTTAGACGAATCTAACAAGATCCCACTTGACTATATTTTTTTTATGCATAAGAAAGGACAAATCGTACAAGTTGAGTTGGTGAATAATAATCAACATTTAGAATATGTCATGTTTATATTTTCAGCCCATGTAATTGAGGGCTCATGGTCCAAGTCCAAGAATGTAGGATACCTAGCCTTTAGTTCCAATGATGAGTTGTCATTTCTACTTTATCATACACGAAAATATGGGTGAGATAATGTGAATGTTCAAAATTGCTAAATTGTAAGCAACACGATAGATTTTCATAGATGAGGAGCTAACTAGAGCAGAGAAGGGGATATTGACGATCACATTGATTAACTGTAAGGGCATGCAGGGAATGAAGATACAAGAATAAATAGGGTCTATATAAGGAGGTCATAGTAGAGGCGGTGCGGTGGTGCTTAAAGGAAAAGGTGATAGTGATTTAACTAATCAATTATTATTTCAACAACCATCTGTTAGAAATGCTACAAAGATGTTACAAGGATCACGAATTTAACTACTAGAAACAACAATGAAAAATCTTCTAGGCGTGACATGCTTTCCCAAAAGCAATATTCCGACCCTTACTTTGAGCACGAGTTAAATGGAATTCACTCTCGAGATACAAAGAAGAAACAATGACGATCACGCTCACTATGATAATTATTAAATGAGAATAAGTGTGTGAAAGAATTTGATGTGATGAACAATGAACTTGTGCTTAAGAGATCAGAGATAGTTTTCTCTTGTTGCTTTCATAAACATGTATATGATAATGAATTAGAGTACTTTGAAACACATGAACATTTGGTATTATATGACAAATAACCGTCACAAACCAACCAAAGAGACGCGAAAATAAGCCACCATAGAGGAGGAGCTGGAGCTCCTCTCTGGAGCGGGCGCTCCAAGTAGGATCTGGCGCTCCTCGCGCACTTTTCTCAGTTTTTCGCGTTCTTAAAATCCCTGCCAAATCTGATCGATCGCTCTAAACTGAGCGAACGCTCCTTCATCAATGTAATAAATACATTAATGAACTCTATAACTCATGTTGATTCGAGTCACGCCACCATAACCATTGCGACTCAAAACCACGTGACATGAAACCAATACATTTAATACTCTAAATCTCCAACAATCCTCCCCCATTTAGAGTACCCATTTGTATTACTAGCACACACTTCATCATTACAAAAACAATCTCATACATGAATGAAAGTGTACAAAGACTCAAACTTCCACTTAGTACAATACACATTCCAAGAATTCATATCCAAATGGTATCATTAAACGGTTGAACCATTAACAATACATAATGAACACTTGAAGATATTATACACACAAGATTAAATACTTGTTCTCGATATATACTTGACACTAAATAGCCATGTGTCCATATCATTCATAAGTACATCAAAGCTATGCCCACTAGCTCATTGAAGCGGCCAAACTTCACACTTACATAGGTAGATCTCTTAGAAGAAGCATGCTCTTGTGATAAAGCATAATCTCTAGAGACCTATTAAGACTATACAACCTCTTAAATCACACAGATTTAAAGAACTTTACCTGGGATGATTATATTAGTTCTTTCAATCATCAAATAAGGAAATTAATCTTATTGAACTCAAGACTCAATGTCTTATTGGGCGTTAAGTTAATATTTCCCTACTCGTGATTTTCAATGGGCACCAATCCTAAACGATTGCCATCCTCTTTACCGTATCTCTAGCTAAAGCCTTAGTGAAGAAATCCGCTAGATTATTCGTAGCCCTTACATAGTCAACTATAATAGCACTATCTTTGATCAATCCTTGGACATAACTATGTCTCACACCGATGTGCCTTGATTTACCATTATAAACTTAACTATAAGCCCTTGCCATGCTGCATCACTATCACAATGTATAGCAATAGGTGAAATCGGTTTTGGCAACAAAGGTATCTCAAACATGAGATTCCTTAACCACTCGACTTCTTTGCTTGCCGATGACAGAGCTATAAACTCCGATGTGATTGAAGAATCCGCAATGCAAGTTTGTTTCTTGGAAGCCCAAGATATAGCACTTCCTCCAAGGAGGAATACCCATCCACTTGTGGAGGAATGATCTTCTCTATTAGAGATCCAACTTGCATCCGAATACCCTTCTAAAACCGAAGGATATCCACTATAGGACAAACCATAATCCATGGTTTTCCTTAAATACTTTAATACTCGACGAATAGCTTGCCAATGTTCCATACTAGGATTACTAGTATACATACTTAATTTCCCTACCGCAAACACGATATCTGGCCTAGTACTCGTCATAGCATACATCAGTTACCTATAACCCTCGCATACTCAAGTTGAGATACGACATTACCATCATTTGGCAACAATTTTTCACTTGGGTCCATAGGAATTGAAACAAGAGAACAATTACTAACATTAAACTTCTTGAGAACTTTCTCAATATAATGAGATTGTGACAAGGTCAATTTTCCATTGTCTCTCTTAATTCTTATACCTAAGATGACATCCATCTCTCCCAAATCCTTCATGGAGAATTTTAACGATAGAAAAGATTTTGTCCATTAAACTTGTGACAAATCTGTTCCAAAAATCAACATGTCATCTACATATAAGCAAATCATGACACCATTACCGTTGTCATCAAATTTGCTATACACACACTTGTCTGAATTATTCAACTTGAAACAATTAGACAACACAACTTGATCAAACTTTTGATGCCATTGCTTTGGTGCTTGTTTTATCCAATACAAAGATCTAATTAACTTGCATACTTTGTGCTCTTGACCTTTCATGACAAACCCTTATGGTTGTCGCATGTAAACCTCTTCCTCTAGTTCTCCATTTAAGAACGTCGTCTTGAAATCCATTTGATGGATCACAAGCTTATGAATAGCCGCAAGAGCTATTAACAACCTTATATTAGATATTCTAGCAACGGGTGCATATGTATTGAAATAATCTCATCCACTTTCATTTTCTTTTTCAAAATCCATTTACACCCAATTGGTTTACACTTAGGAGGTAAATCAGCTAAAACCCAAGTGGTATTTCCCATGATGGAATCCATCTAATCATCAATTGCCTCTTTCCAAAAAGCGGCATCTTGAGACCTCATAGCCTCATTAAACTTTAAACTCTTCCACATTAAATATATGGAAACTTAGTCAATATGGAACTCCTTGATCCTTCAACCAAATATACATAAAAATCCAGGCCGAAAGATTTCTCTTTTCTCGCCCATTTACTTCTCCTAGGTTGTGATGATGTTGATGCAACATTTTCATCAAACGTTTGTTCACCAACTTCTTGATCAATGTGGGTTTGATCAATTTCAACTTTTTGATCAATATTGCTATGAGGGGTAATATCTTTTGGTCTAGGAATGGATGAATATCTATTTTCATCAAAAATTGTATCTCTTGACTGCACAATAGTGTGTATTGACCAAAAGTAATTTTGTTGTATAACATAGAACCTATAGGATTTGCTATGAAGAACATACCCTGTAAAGATGCACTCAACTCCCCTTTTACCCAACTTTTTACGTTTGGGTTCCAGCACTTTTACAATTGCCCTACATCCCTAAACTTTGAGATAACTCAAGTTTGCATTGGTTTTCTTTTATACCAAAGTTCATATGGGGTAACTTCGTTCTTTTTCATCAAAACTCGGTTTAAAATATGACAAGCTGTTAAAATAGCTTCTCCCCAAAAACCATCACTTAAACCCGAATAGGATAACATAGAATTTACCATTTCTTGCAAAGTTCTATTCTTTCTTTCTGCTATACCATTTTGTTGTGGTGTATAAACTGCGGTTGTTTCATGTATTATCCCCGTAGATTGAAAATAACTTGGATCATAGAATCACCACCTTTATTGGTTCTAAGCCACTTAACTTTGTCATTTAGTTGTAATTCAACTTCATTTTTATAGATCTTAAACTTATCAAGGGATTCATCCTTAGTGAACAACAAGTATACATAACAAAATCGAGAATAATCATCAATAAAAGTTATCATGTATTTCTTGTTCCCTAAGGAAAGGGTGCTATAGAAATCACATAAATCACTATGCATCAAATCAAGCAATGAAGTATCATTTTCCACATTATTTGGAAAAGATTTTGGAAAAATTGCCAAAAATAAGCCAACCTTTAGCCGGTCTTCCACAATTAAGCCAACCTTTTGAAAATCCAGAAATAAGCTAACCTTACCATCATTTTAGCCAAATTTAGGAAAGTGATTATACTTTACCCATTATCACAGGTTGTAACAGGTTAACTGTAATTAATTTTATGATTATCATAAATTATGATTTATTATAACAAATTATAATATATTATAATAAATTTTAAGAGCCACCACCGGCCCCACACCAGCCACCACCGCACCACAACTATGCACCACCGGACCACAACCCAGAGAGTCAGAGACCACCGGACCACAATCCTGCCACCACCGGACCACATCCATGCACCATCGGACCACAACCCAGCGACCACCGGACCACATCCATGCACCATCGGAACGACCACCGGACCACAATTCTGCCACCACCGGACCACACACACCACCAAACCACACCCACCACCGAACCAACCCAATACCCCCTAACCCAGCCACACCCACCTAACCCAAACACCACAACTGAATCACCCCAGCCCACCCCATCAAACCCAACACCACCATCACAAACCCATTCACCCACCACCGAACCCAACACCCTCACCCACCACCGAACCAAACCCACCCCACCAAATTCAACACCCTTAACCCAACCAGATCCACCTACCACCGAACCCACCCCACCCTACCAATCCAAACACCCACCCAACCCAAAATCGAACCACCCCACCTCTAACCCAGCCATACCCACCCAAGCCCGACATCCCTAACCCAACGACACCCACACAAGCCCGACATTCCTAACCCAGTCATACCAACCAAGCCCGAGCTACCCATAACCCAACCCATCCACCTAACCCAACCACAACTACGCATAACCGAACCACCCATCCACCAAACACCAACGGATCCAAAGGGTGAGAGAGAGGGGAGATTAAATATCTAAAAAAAAAGAGGGGGAAACAGCAGCGGCAGCGGGCGTGCGGTGGAAGACGAAAGTGGCAAACGGCGGTGGCGGTAGGTGGCAGTGAGGAGGAAGGAGGAGTGAGAAAGAGGAGTGAAAATAAATTTAATTTTTGAAATAAAAGAGAGAATAATTTAGTTAAGAAAAAGGGAGAACAAAAATCAGAATAAAACAAAAAAGGGAAAAAAAAAATCAGAATACATTAACCTTTAGAACAAGTTGCAAGTCATCCTACCTAAATTTGGCTAAGATGATGGTAAGGTTGGCTTATTTCTGAATTTTCAAAAGGTTGGCTTAATTATGGAAGACCGGCCAAAGGTTGGCTTATTTTTGGCAATTTTTCCAAAGATTTTCTAGTTATCTTTGTTAACATGCATGTTCTACACTTTTCTATACTTGGATTAAAGAGGGAATCAAATCATGCTTAGACATGGATTACAACTTTTTATAGTTAACATAACCAAGACAATTATGCCATAGAGAAGAATTGTCATTAACAACAAATTAAGCAAGCATCTTTCAAAGCATTCGAAATACTTAGTTTGAACATACTATTACAAAGATAACAAGTCCTACAAATGTACCACCCTTAGACACTATCAATTTATCAGCTTCAAACACCATTTTAAAACCTAATCGATTCAAGGTAGCACCGGAGACTAAATTTCTCCTAAGTTTCGTAACATACAACACATCTCTTAAAATAATAGGCTTTCCGGAACTAAAAACTAATTCTACTTGTCCTATGCCTAGAACTTTAGTCGTAGAATCATTTCCCATGTAAAGAACTTCTCCATTGTCAACCTCTTTGAAGGTCTTAAATAGAGACCACTCCTTGCATACATGTCTTGATGCTCCCGAATCGATCCACCATGAACATTCATCCTGTACACAAAAGATTTCAGAAATCATACACACCAAATTCAGATTTGAATTAAGTGAAACTTGTGTACTCATACCTTGTTGAGCATGAGTTTGGCGAGACTCGTTATTCCCACCATTCTTTTTGTTCATTTACTTCTTCCAAATGGTGTAATCCTTCTTGAAATGATCGGGCTTTCCACATTCCCAACAACCTCGTTGAGCACCTCTACCAAACTTAGGCTTCTTCCCATTGTTGCCTTTGGTGGAATTGATAGCCCTCTTCTTAGGATTAGAAGGCTCCTTTGATTTACCATCCTACACCATGTTAACGGTGGAAGAATTAGGATTGACATCCTTTTGTCCATCTTGGACCCGAATGCCCTCTTCAATCCAAAGATGAGCACCCAATTGTTCAACATTCATATCATCTTTCTTATGCTTAAGAGAATTTCTTACATCTTTCCAACTAGGTGGCAATTTGTCAATAATAGAGGAAACTACAAAGGTCTCATCCATCACTATATTGTGTTGTCTGAAACTCCCTAAGATTCTTTGAATTTCATGAAATTGTTCCATAATAGGCCTTGAATCAAGCATTTTAAAGTTATTGAAATTACTAACAAGAAATTTCTTGCTAGAAGCATCCTCGGCCATGTACTTACTTTCTAAATCATCCCAAAGAATCTTAGCAGATTCTACAAATTGATAAACATCAAACAAAGTATCAGACATACCGTTAAGGATATGACCACGACATATGTAATCGTCGTTCGGCCATTTATTTCTCTTCTTAGTTTGCTCAATAGTTTCATTTTCCACTTCATCAGGTTTGGGAGTACTTAGGACATATGCCACACTTAGAGAGGTAAGGAGGAAATGTATCTTCTTTTGCCATCTACTAAAACCCACGCCCTCAAACTTGTCTAGTTTGTACAAATTCGTTGTCTTTTCACGAACCGTATTCATCTTCGATAGATATTGCTTTTGGATTGTTAGAAATGCTACAAAGATGTTACAAGGATCATGAATTTGACTACTAGAAACAACAATGAACAATCTTCTAAGCTTGATACGCTTTCCCAAAAGCAATATTCCGACCCTTACTTTGAGCACGAGTTACACGGAATTCACTCTCGAGATACAAAGAAGAAACAACGATGATCACGCTCACTATAATAATCATTAAATGAGAATAAGTGTGTGAAAGAATTTGATGTGACGAACAATGAACTTGTGCTTTTCAAGAGAGAGAGTTTTCTCTTGTTGCTTTCATAAACATGTACTCCCTCTGTTTTTTTTTTATCTTTCTCACTTGGAATCTTAACACTATTCATGCATAGAGAGAATCTTCTCAAATGTTCTCAATTTATAAGGAAAAACATAATCATGTGGGGTCTTGTTTGATTCGTCTCAATTAGTACTTTATTAATATTCAATCGTTATAATTTTTACTAATATATAATGAAAGATATTTAAGTTTTAAAACGTGCATTGGAAGACGTGCACAGGAAAGTGAGAATGATAAAAAAAAAACAGAGGGAGTATATGATAATGAATTAGAGTACTTTGAAACACATGAACATTTGGTATTATATGACAAATAACCGTCACAAACCAACCAAAGAGACGCGAAAATAAGCCACCATAGAGGAGGAGCTGGAGCTCCTCTCTGGAGCGGGCGCTCCAAGTAGGATCCGGCGCTCCTTGTGCACTTTTCTCAGTTTTTCGCGTTCTTAAAATCCCTGCCAAATCTGATCGATCACTCTAAACTGAGCGAACGCTCCTTTATCAATGTAATAAATACATTAATGAACTCTATAACTCATGTTGATCCGAGTCACGCCACCATAACTATTGCGACTCAAAACCACGTGACATGAATCCAAATCATTTGATACTCTAAATCTCCAACACCATCCAACATTCACAATCTCTTTACACAACTCATGTTACCTTTTAAATGAGTTCACCTACTCAAAGCATTATCCTAAAGGGGAAAAGGACATCGAACACAAAGAAAGCTACAATGATACATATGTTCCGATACTTGTGACTCGACTATTTGTGAAAAAATATACGATTTTGGCCCGTAATGTAGTGGCAGAGGGTTGACTGCATTATTTGTAACATAAGTTTAATCAAAATCCACTAATACTCACTTGAATTACATGTTCACATAAAACCCAATTGAAAATAAACAATTCATCTTGATAAAACAAACCCAATTAGAAGTTTTTTTTTAATCAAAATCTACCAATATCAAGTTGAATTACATGTTAACATAAAACCCAATTGAAGATAAACAATTCATTTTGATAAAATCATACCCAATTAGAAAAACCCAATTAAAAAACTTTAATCAAAATCCATCTATACCTAGTTGAATTACATGTTAGATTAAACCCAATTCAAAATAAATAATTCATCTTGATAAAACCAACCCAATTAAAAATTGAAGACTTCTTAATATGTAATAATATACAGAAGTTTCACAATGGAATGGCACGGTTCCCATCTTCGACCCCATCACCAATGCAGTGCTAAGAACGCCATCGACGGGGCGGCAACCCCAAAATCCTATGATTTCCTGCCAAAACTATCAAAGTTCTTGCTTCCTTCACCACCGCATGAACAACTACCCTCGTTTGCATGATTCTTGGATCAAGACTCCAACTTAGATCGATAGAAGTTCTAGTAACAATGTTAAGATCACGGAGAAATCGACCCTAATCGCCTTCTAAGCTTCTTGTTACATTATCGAGGCTATCTTTACACCTAAGCATTAAATGAATCACGTACTCGCAACCATTGTCAAGGCTTCTTGTGTTCATGTGGGTCCGTAGATGTCATTCTAAGGTATTAGAGAAAAAGTTAGAAAATTCTGCATATTATCCAGTCAACAATAGTTAGTTTGTTTTTTAGTTGTTTTCTAACTGCTTAAAACCACTTGTAATATCAATTTTTGCCTGCAGCTGTTTGTCATTATTCAAAACCTAGGGCATTTAAAACTAATGTCTTCACCAGACTGGTTGCTACAATTAATTAAGTACAATTAGGTACAATCAATTAAGTTCAAGTTGGAAGCTCGAATCCCTTCATATACAACTTGAGTGAGAGTGTTGAGAATAACATATATGTCTTGTTTATATTTTCGGTCCATGTAATTAAGGGCCCATGGTCAAGTGATCAAGTCCAAGAATGTAGGATGTCTAGCCTTTAGTGCCAGTGATCGCCTATCATTTCTACTTTATTATTTTTGTGTAATCGTCATAGGAAGATAGCAGGAAATTTACAGTATTATTTTGCTACCAGTGATCCATTATATAACGTGATCTCATATCTTGTAATGTGTGAGAAAATGAATGAAAAAACCTGGTTTGCAATGTTCGAAACCAAACCAAATCGAAATAAATTCGATTTAACATTTCAAGTCCAAATCCAACGAAATTTTGTCTAAACCGAAAAAAAAATTATAAAACGAAAACCAACTTAATTTTTTTATTTTTCAAAAAATCCAGACCAAATATATCGAAATTACCAAATCAATATGAAATTTTGTTTATATGTAGACTAGTTGTAGACCCAATTAAAATAAACAATTCATCTTGATAAAACCAACCCAATTACAAAAAACCTAATTAAAAATTGAAGACT
The DNA here is from genome assembly GCF_026745355.1 of Beta vulgaris subsp. vulgaris. Taxonomy (NCBI): domain Eukaryota; kingdom Viridiplantae; phylum Streptophyta; class Magnoliopsida; order Caryophyllales; family Amaranthaceae; genus Beta; species Beta vulgaris. Next base: position 47,091,937 of record NC_079204.1, on the reverse strand, counting down.
TCTTACTAATGAATAACATACCAGGAGTTACACAATGGAATGGCATAGTTCCCATCTTCGACCCCAGCACAAATACGACGCTGAGAACGCAGTCGACAGGTGGCAACCACAGAATCCGACGATTTCCTACCGAAACTCTCAAAATTTTTGATTTTTTCACCATCGCATGAACAACTACCCTTATTTGCATGATTTTTGGATCAAGACTCCAAATTAGATCGATAGAAGTTTCGGTAACAATGTTAAGATCACGAAGAAATTGACTCAATAACTTCTAAATTTCTTGTTACAATATTGAGGCTACCTTTACGCTTAAGCATTAAGTGAATCACGTACTCGCAATCATTGTCAAGGCATCTTGCATTCATATGGATTTACGGATGTCTTTCTAAGGGGTTGGCGAAAAAGTAAGCAAATTTCTCATATTATACAGTCAGGAATAATTAGTTTTTCAGTTGTTTCCTAACCATTTAAAACCACATATAATATATATATCAATTATTGCAGTTGTTTGTCATCATTTAAAACCTAGGGCACTCAACACTTATGTCTTCACCAAACTGGTTCCTACAATCAATTAAGTACAATGAGATTCTTTCCAAGTTGGGAGTTCAAATCCCTTCATACTCAGCTTGAGGGGGGAGTGTTAAGAATAACATATATGTCTTGTTTATATTTTCAGTCCATGTATTAAGGGCCCATGGTCCAAGTCCAAGACTGCAGGATGTCTAACCTTTACAGCCAACGATGAGTTGTCAGTTCTACTTTATTCTTTTTGTGTAATCTTAGGAAGATACTAAGATATTTACTTTAATGTTGTGCTGGCAGTGTTTCATTATATAATGTGATGTCCTATCTTGTAATTTGTGTGAGAAAATGAATGAAAACCTGGTTTGCGGTGTAAATTCGATTTTCGGTCTGGTTTTGAGATAAAGCCAAACCAAACCGAAATAAATTCGGTTTAACATTTCAAGTGCAAATCCAAGACCCAGATTCTGTATAAACTGGAAAAATAAATCACAATTATTATAAAACCAAAACAGAACCAAACTAAATTTTTTATAATTTTTCAAAATTCAGACCTAATATACTGAAATTACCAAATCAATCCGAAATATTATTTTATCATACAAACTAGTTGTAGACACCAAGTTGTGTCTTTCATTGAGTACCCATGATGAACCATACCGTCGTCCTAATTGGTCCGATCTAAAGGAAGTGCAATCTAAAAACCTAAACCCTAAAGATGTTCAGAAATATAAAGTTACACTAGTAGAATAAATGCTTATTGTTGCGGTCATTAAGTGACCTATTGTGACGGTTTTGGCCGCGCATCAATTAAGGGCGCAACAATAGGTAATTAACCTATCGCTGCAGTTTTTGACCGCAACAATAGGTCAAGCTATTGTTGTTGTTCTTGGCAAAAATCGTAGCAATAGGTTACAATTATTGCTGCGGTTTCTACCCAAAACTGCAGCAATAGGTATTTTTTTAATATTAAAAATACAGGCCTATTGCTGCGGTTTCTTTCCAAAACTACAACAATAGACGCAAGGCAGTTAAGTTTTTTTCCATTTCTCAAAGCGTAAATTTTTGGTAGTTATAATACAATTATAATATAAACATAGTTACAACAACAATCCACTGTTACAAATCTGTGAAAAACAAACTAAAAATTTAAAAACTGAAATGAAAAGACTAAGAAACAAATGAAAACTAAAACGTAGAAACTAAAAAATTAAGAAACTAAAATGTAAGCTGAAAATAAAACACACAAATTAAAAAATAACAAAAAATCAAAAACCCTAACATTATATTGATTCTTAACAAACAAAAATGAAAATATTCAAAAAAAAAAACTAAAATATCACCACCCTAGCCATTATATCTAATAAATAAAAATAAAATTTAACTACAAAAGAGAAAAAAAGAAGAAAAGAAAACAAGAATAAACTGGATCGCTGGACAATCTCGCAAGAGTGCAGCGAACAAATCCGGATGGCCGACAACCATCCACGCGTCGTCGGCGGTGGATCCGAAGTGAGAGAGTTCGTCGTCAATGAATAAAATCGTGCGTGTCAGATGAACAAAATTAAAACCCTAGGAGAGAAACAATACAACACAAACACACACATTCACACATATTCTCCATTATTTCATACAACGCTTAAAGGAATCTCCAGCGACCTTGTTAAAGTTGCGTTGTTCTCTTCAAGATCGAACAGTTGGAATTGGTGGATGGCTTGCTTTGCTTGAAACTCGTCTTTTAGATGAATTAGTGGATGGATTTCGTTTCCAGATTCGAAGTGAGAGGAGGAAAAGAGTAAGATTGAAGTGAGAGAGTGTAATCCCTCATAATTCTAAAGAATTTTATAAATATATTTTAGTATTTATATATTTATATTTAAACATAATATAGTTTTAAAATGATTTGACTATTTAAAAAGGTTGACTATTTTAAAAGTCAAATGAAATTATTTTAAGGATTTAATAAAGTTAAAAATATTTTAATAAAGAATGCTTTGATAAAAGTTTTAAATACTAATTTCTATTGGAAAAGAAGTCTAATGGACTTGAGGAACCCAATGAGGAAAAAGAAGTCATATTGATGATAAAATTTCTAAGTTGTTTATCCTATTCATCATCAATTTTCATTAAGCCGAATCTCTTTTTCCTAAGCCCAAAAGGGAAGCTCTTTATAAATACCTCAATACCCAATTATTTTTACCCACACAAATAATATTTTCTCTCTCCTCTCTCTCTAATTAAGTTTCGGTCAGCACATTCTTTCTCTCTCTCCACACCAATTTTTTCGAATTCTCTCTCTCAAATATTTCTTTTTCATCAAGTAACGTTTCTTCTTCAACAAGAAACTTCACAAGCCTTCCAAAACCACCGTAAGTTGCGTCGCTGTGCTGCTGTCGTGGTCCTCCACTTCCGGCGCCTTCTTGTTCTTCTTCTTGTTGGTTGTTTTCTTTTCTTCTTCCTCAAGATTTCATTAAAGACTATGTTTTTATGCTTTCTTTTAATGTTAATCATGATTATTGAGTTTAATTTACTGTTTCAATAAATAATGTTGATTCATACATTTATTATATTATGAGAATAAAAATTCAAATTTGTTTATTATGGTTAGATTGAAGTTTTAATCATTAAAGCGTGGATTTTTAGGGTTCTAATTACTAGAAAACTGTAGTAGCATGTTAGATACTATGAGATTGATTTAGATTATGATTTTAAACATGTTTATATATGTTTAAAGAAGGTTTTATAATTTTAAAAGTTGTTGGAATTTCAGAAAGGATTTTTTTTATGGAGTTTTAAGAATTTTAATTACTAGTATGGTAGTACTATGCTATGAATTAAAAGTAACTGAAGTTTTTTATATTAAAATCAGCTTTTGAATATATTTAAAGGAGATTTTAAATATTTTAAAATTGCTGTATTTTTATTTAAGAGTATTGATTTTAGTTTACATTGTTTTCCAGGCGGAGAATACTCTGTAGGGGGGCTGTTGGGGTACTAGGGTGGTGGGGGCTGCTGGGGTGGTGGAAGGGTGGGGGAGGGGTTAGGGTTAGGGTTAGAAGTTAGGGTGAGTTAGGAGTTAGGTTAATTAGGTGTTAATTAGAGGTTAATCATAATTAAGACTAACGGTGGTTAACGCCGTTAGTCATTAAGGGTATTTCGGTATATTTACATAAAATTGAGGGGTAGGTTGTAAAATTTGAAAACGTGGAGGGTACCTGGTGAATTTTTTGAAAACTCGGGATATCAAGTGAAAAAAAACATTATTATTACCGCTTGATTAACATCAAGAAGGGTTTATTCATGACTTACACAACATATTATTATTACCGCTTGATTAACATCAAGAATGGTTCATGCTTCAAAGTCCACTTGTTGGAAATTATTGTTATCCCTTGATATAGATCCGTGATGGGATGACTAGCTTGGAGGGTGTGCACACTTACGAAAAGGAAGAGGGGATAAGAAGAGGAATCGTTTTCATTATTTTTAATCCAATTTATTCGGAAAGAGTTTGTTATCAAGGTTATTATCGAATTATTAGTTAAAATGTTTGGAAATAGTTTATTCTTAAAGATTTATTCTTGAATTATTATTGATGGAGTTTTGGAAATGAAAATTGTTACGAACTAACAAATGTATTACTTATCTAGTATATTTCGTACTCAATTTTATAATGACGCGTATTTCCTTTTTCCTATTTGGCTTTGCTCTGTTTACCTTTTGTTAAGCTGTTTTGCAGGTGAATTTTAGATATGCATGAGAGCATATTCGGAAGGGGATCTTCACCTAGATTAGGGTGTTTTATTTATTTTGAGTATTGAGACAAAATTTACTTTTATGGATAAATAAGTTTATTATATTAGTTAAAGTATTGCGCTGCAAGTTATTTTATTAGTTAGTAGTTGGTTACCGGAAGCGTGTTAGTCATGTGGCGGTAATACTCCTAAATTACTCAAATAGTATTTACTAGATTATTTATTTAAAAGGGAGTAATTGGGGGGTGTTACAAAGTGGTATCAGATTTTCGGGTCTTGAAAAGATAAAAGTTGAACATTAAAATTAACGGGTACATAAGATGGGCATATAGAGTTTCACATTTGCTTTAGAAATTATTGTTGTTAATTCTAATTGTTTTCTTTTTGACCATATGTATAGATGCATCTTGCTATTGCCGCAAAAAGGTATATATTTATATATATTTTTATTTGAAAAGATGGAGGGTGTAGATGTGTTGGGGTGACAAGCTCTGTTTAGGATTAGGAAGACTCTCCCCGAAGCTGTGGGTAACTTACTTACTTGCGAGGTATAATCACCTTGGCTATTCTATATCTTGAAATCAAGTACACTTTAAACTTTTTGAAATAAATATTTTAAGCCATAGTGGTGCATTTAGTACAAATCTTGGACCATATATATTTTATTTTATTTAGTAAACATATATTAGTATCACTCTTATGATTTTGTTCTTGTAAAATCTTAATTCTTCTTGCTTTTATATAATTGTTGTGTCTGGTAATTAAAGGTTGAGGAAAAGGTTGATGTTATTCCCTATGTATGCGATAAGCAAGGAAGCTATGTTGCTTTAACTAGCAAATACTAGTATTATGTGTATTTTATTTTTTACATCTCGAGAATACCCAAGCCAATATGATTATATGGCCATAAAGAGTTGGATTCATGAGTTGTAAAAACTATATTGTAGATGGTTTTCATTTTGAAGCAAATTTCAAGCACTCTCCAATTGCAAAAAATAATATTTTGAGTTAGGTAACAAAAGTTATATTCAATTTACATAATATAATAATTTTGGCTGTTTATTCAAAACTAAACGTAAATCTCTCTCTATTCAAAACTCCTTTTATATATTTAAATATGTGTAGAAGTCTATTTTTATTATATTTAAAATATAAATTAATGATATGACAATCCTATTGGTACTCTCTATTCATAAGTTGTAGAATTATATTGTATATAGATCTTATTTCGAAGCATAATTCGAAGCATATTTCGAGCACTATCCAATGGTACAAAAATTATAATATTCTGAATTACGTAGCAAAAGTTATACACAAATTATATAATATAATAATTTATATTTTTCATTTAATACGAAACTCTATCCAAAGCTCCTTATAAGTATTTAAATCCACGTAGAACTCTATTTTTCTAAAAAAAAATAAAAAAATATTGATGATGTCAATCCAACATGGCGCGCTCTATTCATAAGTTGTAGAACTATATGGTATATCGATCTTATTTCGAAGCATATTTCGAGCACTATCCAATTGTACAAAAATTATAATATTCTGAATTACGTAGCAAAAGTTATACACAAATTACATAATATAATAATTTAAGTTGTTCATTCAACACGAAACTCTAATTTTCACTTATTCAAAGCTCATTATATGTATTTAAATCTATGAAAAACTCTATTTTTGTAAAAAAGAAAAGTAAAATTGATGACATGACAATCCTATGTGGTGCGCTCTATACTCTCGAAAAGTTCCTCCTTTATATATACTAATTTTGGGACCCGTGCAAAAATGCACGGGAAGTGATTTGCTTAATAAGACAGAATTTTCAATGAAACCAATAGCAGACAACAAATTTTGTAATGAAAGAATAAGTAAAAGTTATATTAACAAACATTACAAAAATGTGTATGAAGTTATTCATTTTGGAACACTTCCTTGTAAACAACATTTGTGGTTGTTTTGCACACATTATTCTCTTTATCACAAATCAGAATTTTAAGTCCTTTTTTGCTCGTGACTCGAGAAATAGCGACATATAGCTGACCATGACTGAAAACAGGCCTCGGTAAATACAAACCGACGTGCGACAATGATTGTCCTTGACTTTTATTTATTGTCATGGCAAAACACACAGTCAAAGGAAATTGCCGTCTTTGAATCTGATAGGAAATTTTGTTGAGTCAGACGGTGTTAGTGTCATTCGTGGGATGAATACCTTGTCACCAACATTGCTCCTGAAATGACAGTAGCTTCAATCACTCGATTGCCTAAATGCTTCACTACCAGCCTCGTGCCATTACACAATCCAGATGTCTGATCAATATTACGAAGCAACATGATAGGCGCACCAACTTTTAACTTAATACTATGATTTGGCAGGCCGAGCACTTTATTGTGTTTAAGAATTCAGTAGAATATATATCATGAGCCCCTAAGTTCCCTTCATCTTTACTAATTGCATCACAACTCAAGTAAATTTTCTCATCACCTGGAATTGTGGACAACACATGATCATTTACCTTCTCAACTATTTCATTGTTGGAGCTAGAATTGCTCTTTCTTGGAAGTATTTGGCTTCCCAAAGGTGATCAGTGAGTGAAGGGTATGTGCTGTCGACAATCGATGATATGGGGTCATCTCCACCGTCTATAAGAATATCTTCAGTGATTTCAATATCGACTTCTCCATCATTGGGCCCTCCAGCTCTGCCATCACCAACGCTCAGTATCCATTCTGAGAAGTCCCTTATTTCATTAGCGGTAGACGAAGAAGAACATGATTGAAGTCTCATATTGCGTGTAAGCTTCAAAACCTTACATGAATCCTATAGAAACGAAGAGTTTAACGTCGCAAATACTATATCTTGCCTTGTACCCTTGGGTATAACAGGCAGAACCTGTCGTAAATCACCACCAAAGACAACAACTTTACCTCCAAATGGTCGATGCAAATTATCTCGATCAACAGCTTGCATAATGTCCTTTAAACTCCTATCAAGTGCTTCAAAGCAATATTTGTGCATCATTGGTGCTTCATCCCAGATAATTAGCTTTGTTCTCATGAGCAATGCAGCTAAGTCAGAACCAGGCCTAATAGCTACACACGTAGATTTTCACAAACATTGAGTGGAAGCCCGAACCTTGAATGGGCGGTTCGACCTTTTGGAAGAAGTAGGGACGCAATTCCACTTGATGCTACTGGCAAAACAATTTCACCCATCTTCCTAATTGCAGCACACAATGTCCTCCAAATGTATGTTTTACCGTGCCTCCATATCCGTATACAAAAAACACACCTCCTGATTGGCCATTAACAGAGTGCATTATTTCGTTGAAAACCATTAGTTGTTCTTCGGTTAGACATGGAAACAGATTTGTCATATTCCTGAATTAATGAGGGTATGTCATATGAAAGCTCATCCCTATTAGCTTATTTTGACCTTCAAACACGACTAATTCATCTGGAAAAGGCATCTCACTGAATTTTCGAAGGCTACTGCCATTACTTTGAGTTTAGCTTCAATATCTGCCAGTGCAAAAGCTTGAATTTGTTCATCGTTAGAGTTAAATCTGCAATGCGATAAGGAAGATTTAATATTAGTGCCTTCATTTATGTCATAGTGATCCTTTTTTCGTTGCACAATTATTAAACATCCAAGTAAGCGAAAAAAAAGTAAGTATGCAAAATACTGTAACTTGTACCTTTGTTTTTATGAATACGACGTTGTTTATATAGAATGTCATCAGATAGTAGGTGCCATGTCTTTTCCCATATGTCTTCTGGTTTAGATAAGCTACCAGACATAAGTAACATGCAAAATAAATTTCGCAGATAATGCCCCGTTTCTCTAAAGCTTGCCTCTGTTATGGCGTCTATGTATTCCTGTCGTGTCATCAAGCAGCCCCCTTGCGTAGCAAGCTTCTTTGAAGGTTGGATACACTAACCATCAACCGTTCTTATATCCTCGTAGCACGTCGGCCTTTTACAAAATTAAGGAGCGTTCTTAGATAGTATTTCTCACCAGAACCTGGAGCGACATGGTATACCCTGCCAAGTGCGAACCCTTTCGACCTAGGTGTCCATTCTCGCGTAGGTTGTTTCCAAACAAATTTCGGGGGAACTCTACATAAGTCAACTGTCTTGCTTCTTCATACTTTTGGTTGCATTCCATCCACGATAAAAACTTTGTGCTATCAACATTAGGTCTATCAAGTACATCTCCCACGTCCATCTGGTCAGTGTAGACGACCGTTTGCTCCCCGGTAGATGGAAACTCAATCTCTCAACAGCAGGGGTTCGATGTGAATAGGAAATCCATATATCCTCCACACTGCCTCACAAGCAGATATGTAACGGCAGTCGTAATACATTTTAATCTCATCAATCTTTTGTGGATCATCGCAGCTATTTCTGTTTTGATAAGCAGCAGCAGTTACTCTATCGTAACCCTTATTTATGTACTTGAACAAATACTTTATCGATCTGGATTGATTGCACCATTCAACGTTTACATAGGCACGATACTTACGAAGCAGTTGTGGATTATAAGGAACAACAAACCTATCATGATGCACTCCGTTCTTCTCAACCGAGATTCCGTTATCTCTTCTTCTATAAACTGGATATCCTTCCTCATCAACCTTTGTTTCGTCAATAAATCTTTTAGGAAAATGCTTTGTGCACTTATTTTGATCCATGCAAGGTGCATTAGTGTTGAGGGACCACATGGACCATGTAGCATCATTTCTGTAACAGTCTCATACAAATCCGGATCCTCAATTGGATCTGGTAACTCAGCGCATATAATCTTGTCAATATCGCTTGCCTGTGGATATTTGTCAGCAGGGTGCAGGAAAAGAAGTATATGAGCATGGGAAGGCCACGCTTTTGAAACTCAACTGTATAAACAACTGGAGAAAAAAGAAGATATGTATGCATCATTATTTGAACAACCTTATAAGTAGACCAACTAATCTTGATGTAAATTGTTTTGTAAAGTAGTATGAAATTCAATTAATTCAATGCATATATATATTAAAGATGAAAAAAAGCTGTAGAAATCAACATCATTATACCGGATTTGATTTATACGTACCAGCTTTAACTCGGCCAAATATCTCATTCTCCTTTAGGTCTTTAACCAATTGGTCGAGCTTCATTTTAAAGACTCGACAGATGATATCGGTCTGTCCTCGGGTCTAAGTCCCCTTTTTTGAAACGAATCTGCTTATTTCTGGCCATTTAGCATTACACGTAAAGGTTATAAACAGATCTGGATAACCATACCATCTACAAATTGCCATTGCATCCTGATAGTTCTCTCTCATGTAGCTATGTCCACCTGTGAATGACGTGGTATAACGCGATTGCCATTGGAAGATCCCTCTGTATCACCTCTTTCCACACCCCTCTTAAATTCTTCACATTATCTGATCTTAAACTTTGTTGGTTATTCTTTAGAAAGGAGAGCCTCTCTGCCTCAATCATAGTGTACCGTCAACCAAAAATTGTTGATACAACCGACGACATAATAACAAAGTATCAGCTTCATGTTCACGATCTTGCATTCTGTATGCAAACCACTCACGCATAGTAAGTCGTTCTCTTTTATTCGTAGAACTACTTGATGCGGTCTTGTCTCTATGCATAACATCTACTCGATATCCATTCCCCATATGGGAAAATCAGTGGATATTGTAACGGTAAATACGATGGGTGAAGCTCAGATATCTGCCTTAATCTTCCATTTTTCCTTTGGACTACTAATCCCTCTTATCTGCTGTATCAATGTCTCCAACTATAAGAGCGGCCACTTCGGATGTTGTTGGAAGGTTATAAGTCCTTCCATCAGAATCCCTTCTTCCAATTAGCCTAAGTTTTAAGTCTTCGCCGTTGTTTGATTCGAAACGATCTCTAGCCATTCTAAAACTCTTGGCCAATGGGTTATGCTGATCAATCATATCCTTCAATTGTGCAACGACACGATCTTCAAATTTATTAGGGTCTTTAGAACTAACGCAATATAGTATGTTCAAACGTTAGCATTGCTTTATTATGAATGATGATGTATATATTACATTTAATACAAATGACATGTTCAAATATTTGCAGTAAAATAGCACGATACCTTGCCGCATTCTTCCTATTCTGAACCTTCCTTCAGTGTCATATATGTATAATGAGAGAATTTAGGACGTGCTCCATCGTTCGGCAACAAACTGCCTATCAGGTGATGATTTTGACCTCCAATCTTGTATGTATATGGACCACGACCATGGTAGTTGGTGCAATTATTCTACCTCCCATAGAAGTGAAGAATACATCATGTTATACCTCTAATATTATCAAGGAAGTGCGCACTTCTACTATGTCTCTTTTCAATAGATCTTCCAAAAGTTGGGGCGGACGCTTAAGTAAAGGTAATTATACTTTTCCTTGCATGCAACACATCCCAAACTTTGGTCGTCCACTCTTATTCCGTTTGTTTACTCGTTCACCAAACCACATTTGTGCTCCACAAAAACTCGCAAACACATGTGGGATCTCCCAAATCTGAATAACCTTCTACAATAAAGAAAAAACTTATAACTTTAATTAGTGTTTTAAATGAAATTGTTAACATGAAAGTATAATATGTAAGTCTAGTAACGCACCATTGACTGCAATGTCGCCACGATTACATGCTTCTATAAAAAAGGATATATGATACGTATGCGTTATAGGATTTACATGTATTCTTATTTAAAAAATTAGTAAAAAAAAGAACGATATAACAAAGAATATACCAAACTATTATATGCCTTACTGCATGACTTATACCTGAATCAATTATTTCTACTCGCGCATCAGAATTTGAATAATTGTCAACATGCATATCATTTGCTTCACCATCACTATCATCTGTAGACAAATTTTTTGTTTTAAATGCATAAACACACAAGTTAACTAATTGTATAACTTATCTACATACTATTTATGGTGTTGTATTAATTAATTAATATTTACTATAACATACCTGGAATGATTCTCTTTGAAACCGATTCAAGGACTTGCCTACTTCGGATACACGTGTCTTTGATCTAAATGAACTGCATAATCGATAGGTTGTATAACTTCCGTTGACAGTGGACATGGCGTAGACGCTATGTCAAGTGACATAAGGTGATGTCAGTTGGTCACAACGTTTTATATCTTTATGATCATACTTTGCCAAAATGAAATAGTATAAACATGACATATTTATAAGAACTTCGTTTCTCTTCAATTATAAGTTTTCGTTGGTGCCTTGCTATCTTTGATGCATGTTCTTTATCTAACGCACATAATTTCACAAAATATTAATAGATTGTTTATACAGTAACGTTATTAGACAAATTAACAATCAATAAGTGAATAATTTAGTATAAACAAACCGATACTAATTTTTGTTATAGCACTTAATGGCGATTGAGTTGTCATGTCCACATGACAACTAATATCTTGTGAACTTGAAGATGGTACACTTGTCGAAAATACTGCATTAAGAATAATGTTACATTACTATCTTGCAAGTAATACGTTTTCAAAGTAAAAGAAACTATATACACTCACCATTAGGAATCGAAGTTACGTACGAATTAGTAGAGAAGTTTGTAATTGTCGACGATAAAGGAGAGAATCCATAACTTGAGGAAAACGCTTATAATGGCAAGACAATAAACATGTTAGTTGCATATATAAAAACAAAAGGATAACTAATTATTGTCCAAAATGGTTGGATGATATGTGTTAATTACTTAATCTAATTGCGATTTATACCTGATGAAGATCCGTTAAGAGGTAAGTTGATTGGCGTGGGCATATTATTTTGTGATCGTATAGGAGCAGACGTACGCGTAAATCTTGCACGCTTTTCTAACATAATAAACTTCCTCTTTTGTCTTGCATATTTTTGTTGAGCTTCTTTTGATAACAGTTAATTGAGTGAATGAGTGGTAACTAAAATAAGAAATGTTTTCCACGTTAATAGCATAAATGTGTACGTATATTTAGATCGTTTTGAATTCATATGTACGTTCAATGAAATTAATGTTATAATTCTACTTATGTTATAGCAAGTTGTTCTTGTCAAAGTATAGCAATAAGCAAATTAAAATAGTTAACATATAAGAATTAAGGTGTAGTATACTAAAAGCGAACTTTGAAATTCCACGTTTGCTCAATAACATAAACATTAAGTCATTTATATTGTTAATTTACAAATTAAATAATATAAATTTAGCATGAATTAACAATTTTCTTAAATATGTATGAAACAATATTGAATGGATGATAATAACAAATTGATTAGTTTACATAAAATAACACTTACGAATGAAGTATGTTTAGAATGCTTAATGAGAAGGACATGACATTTCTATATTCTCCAAAAAATTTGTAAATACATAGTATGATTTCCAAGCTCAATATATATACTTTCTTTAAAGCCCATTATACATTTCCATCTAAACATAACCCTAATATGTTACTCTTTATATACTACCTAATACTACCTAAAGTAAACATTAAATACCTAAACATATGTTAACCTACATATAACTTATATCACCGTAACTATTTTTTTTTATAGCATATAACAATGATTTATAAATAGTTGTGACGACGAATTATTTATTTAGGCATAAAGTGATTTATTTAGTTTGGCCTTATAATAATATAACTTGTTTTAAAGCGCATTATACATTTCCACCTAAACATAATATTTACTATAATAAGATTTCCAAGCCCAATATAAATACACAATTATATATATAACTTGTTTTAAAGCCCATTATACATTTCCATTTAAGCATATCCTTTACTATAATACTCTATTTATACTACCTAATACTACCTAACATAACCCTTAAAAACCTAAGTATATATATAAATCCATCAAAACCAAATGCACCAAAACAGTTCATTTTCTGATTTTAAGAACCGTTCATATTCTTTCTCTCTCTCTCTCTCTTCTCTCTCTCTCTCTCTCTCTCAAATTTCTCTCGAACATTCATTTTTTCTTTCTCGAACATGCATGAAGAACATCTTCTCATCAAAAATGGCAACTTTCCTTTGCTTCTATATTTTTCAGATTTATTTGAAAGCTATTTACACAACAAAAACAAATTCGATTAACAAAGAAGACAGCAGAAAATGTGAAAAAAAGGGGATTTAGAAATTGGGGAATTAAATTTCGAAAGTTTTATTCGCATGCAAACCGGATTGTATGTTCATTGCCATTGATGAAGAACTAAAGAAACGAATTATTTCATCAGATTTCAACTACTTACAGGTGTAGTGCTTTTGTAGATTTAAGTTTGTTATTTTTTGTAATTAATAATTATATTAGTTCATGAATATATGATAATTTTGTAGATCTAACATTTCATCTTCTTAAAAAACAGTAAATTAAAAACATGCATCTATATCCTCTATTTGTTTTTCTTTCGTTTTTAGTTTGTATGAATCTAGCTATTTTTTTCGCATGCATGTGACAAAAAAAGAATTAGCTGAATATATTACGATATCTGAATATCTAATTTGTGTTTTCCTTGTACTTTACATGTTGATCTATATATTTTGTTGATAATCTTTATGGTTAAATACATTAAAAAAAATCAGTTATGCATTAAAATAATGAACGTATTAAATGGTTTTGACTCTACATTTCTCGCAACCAAATTGCACAGAAAATTATGAAACATAAAGTATAACTGTAAATTGTGTAATATTGTTAAAAGTTTAATTTTTTTACTATTTAATACCAATATTATTTCATGAATATATGATTAATGCATCAATCTTAAATTACGATTAAATTTGCATGCATATCATCAATTTAATTTTTTTTCGTATTTAATATGTATGAATCTGTAAATTTTCTCGCATGCATGTCACAAAAATACGAAATATAAATTAAGTAGAAATATCATACTACCATTTAAATTTTGAATTTTTGCTAATTATTTCCTATATTATTTCATGAATATATCATTAATTAATCAATCTAAAATTATACCTTTTAAAAAAACCGTAGAATAAAAAACTCAAGTATATCCTAAAGTGCTTTATTGTTAAATATAAGCTTAAAGAAAAATTAATTTCTCGCATGCATGTCACCAAAATTAGCTTTAGATTAATATATATAATAATATAATTTTAAAAATAAAAATCGTAGTAAATAATCATATATCATTTAAAAAATAATATCGTAAAAATAATATCATTTTGAAAATAATTTATAAATGTATGAAATATCTATCTATAGATATAGATATAGAATCGAATATTAAGTAAAAAAGTAGGTGATAATATGTAGTTGATCCTTTAAAAAAAGTAGTTGATATCCTTAATCGTATATCCTTAAAAGTAATTTTTTTCAATTTTATATTATGTTCTGATTTTATAAATATCATAAATCCTTTGTAAATAAATATTGTTGACGAAGTAGTTGGTAATATGTAGTTGATTCTATAAAAAGTAGTTGATATCCTTAATCGTATGTTCTTAAAAGTATATTTTTTTCAATTGTATATAATGTTCTGATTTTATAAATGTAGTTGATAATAATCTAATATTAATAGATTAATAAATAATCATAAATCTTTTTTAAAAAATATCGTTAAATACATAAGCTATGTTTGTTTTTTTCGAGAGTTTGCTTTGGATGCAAAGGATGGTGGCCATTGAAGAAATAATGTGAGATGAAAAGGTAGTCTTCTCTTTTCCTCTTTATAATTATTAATAATTATATACTTTATATACATGATAAATATAAGATATACTCAATTAGCTTGACTTATGTATGTTATAGTAAGCACATTTCATGATGAATAACTTTATTTGTTTAGTCAATGTTTGATTATTCCATAAATTTCACAAATATGAATAAAAAAAATGTAAGAAAGTAGTTTATATTGTTTCATATCTTCTTGAAAATTGTTTTGATTTAATTTTAGATGGAGTAGAAAATGTTAATATATATATGGGAAATAGTAATAGAATTCAACCATTTATGTTTGCATTACTTTTAAATACGCGATGCAATATTTTACATCATGACTAAGCAAGATATAATTAGAAAATATATACACTACAATATAAAAACTTGGCAAAAACCATTAGTCTATTACAACATATGAAACATGGGTCCTGAATGAATTGTTGGTGTACATAATAATAAGATTAAGTAGTTTTAATACAAATGTATCCAAAAATATTGCCAACATAGTAATCCTAAAATTATACTATACAGTTATACTAACCAATAATACATACCATTAGGAATATAATTTCAGGAGATAAAAGAATGGGTACACTCAATTCCTGTGTTTTCCTTTTATTTTCAATCAAGCTTCCCTTCCTCCTTCCCCTACTGACCTTGTCATCATCATTTGTATTAGACGTTGTCTTTGTATGTAGATCATTATCTCTATTGTTACCTGGAATTAATATGTTTAATATAATATGGCTTAGTTAATGTCAATTCGATATGTTTATAGTAAGTAACTATATATGAAAAAAAGAATTGCAAATCAACTTACCATTAGAAATGTCAATTAAAGGAGTTCTTTCAGTCGAAAGATTTGACCGTTGGCTTCTACTTCGCTTATCGTTCAAAATTGATTTCCTCCTTTGCATAGCAACCTTTGCATCATGAAGTTGATTTGAATTGTTACAAAAATTGGAGTATTGCCACCAAAATCGTTTTCTTTTCCGTAATCTGAAAGTTTCTTTACATGTTTACTATTAGAGGAACTCATTTCTCTAATTATTTTTTATTAACGCATAAAATATGGTATAATTTGAAAGATAAGAACACTATATGATTAATTTGTCTAAATGACCATGAGGAATATATGTGCGTTTTTAGTGGAGTGGAGGTATTGTATAGAGTCTAATATGCTAAAGTTTCCTTAGTAGTTATAATCTTATTATATATATAGAGTCTAATATGCTAAAGTTTCCTTAGAATATGGTGGAGTGTCTAAAGTATCTTAAAATATTATGTGAGCAACGGTTATTAGAATATCATATAATAGGAATGTTTCAATAATTTCCGAAAAATCAAAGACTCAATTCCTATATTAAGCTTGTCAATATCTCCACATTTGGAAACAAAATGTTCATGATCATATAGGTTAAATAACTAATTAGGCCTTTTAATTAAGTTGATTTGATGTGCATTTGGAAAACTTTCCTAAATTTCTATAGTTATTTATTTAGGAATAATAACGTGTTTTATAGAAATTATTTTATAATAATTGATATTGTTTTCCTTTAATAAAATATGTTGTCTACGATTAACTTACTTAAATATTAATTGTTAAAAATGTGTAAGACGATGTTTAAAATATAAAATTAGTAAAAAATACATACATATAGTTTATACACTGGAAAATGATTTTTTTTTTAATAACGTATACCAAAAGAATTACAAAAATGAACTATTTATTTAAGCCTACATTTATCTATTTATATTCGGATTCCTTATAATAATATACATAACATGTAATACTAAATACTGTCAATCATAAGTAATATATATGTGTGTGTGTGTGTGTGTGTATATATATATATATATATATATATATATATATATATATATATATATATATATATTATTGATTATGTATAATTTATAACAGTTAGGTTTACAAATTAGTTAAATATTTAGTTAAACATTATATAGTGAGGAAAACATATATGGTAATCAAATATATCATTAAATAATGCGTAAACAATCATGTGTCAACCGCAAAAGTTTTGAAATGATTGTAAAGGACAATAACCAAATCCTTAATAAACTAATGCAAATTGTTTAGAAATATAGAACGCAAATTATTTGTAGTTCCTAAATGTAGGTGAACTGTCAAGACTCCATCTTTGTCATTCTTCTTCTTGAGGCACAACAGACTTGAGTTTCTTGTTAGTTGAAAGTTGCATCCCTAAGGGTGAATGTTCATCAAGTAATGTTGCCCTCTTTTGCGGTGTGATGTGGGAGAGAGAAGAGTCTGCCTCCGAATGAGAGAGATCCTATTGAATATGGTGAAAAAATAATGGTTGTTAGAAATGCTAAACACACACACACACACACATATGTATATATATATATATATATATACATAAATGTGGGTAGAAGAAATTAGTTGAAATAGCTAGTTATTACCCTGTTCTCTTCACATTCTTGCACACTTTCTGCCTCACTCTCTTTTTTCACAACAATAGAGTTCTGTTTAAAATAAGTGTACATAAGTAATTACCAATTAATTGTTTATATAATGATAGATAATGAAACAAATTGTAAAATCGTGTGTATCAATTCAAATACCTCAAACTTCATGTAAAGTTCAATCCACTTGTTAATTAATTTAGGTTCATCGGACGTAGAATTCACAGTGTAGGAATAATTTTGATCAACGCCATTATTATATGGCACGGTGACCTTAAACAAAAATCTTTTCCCCAATAGACTTTTGAATTCTTCAGGAAACTCATTGTTTTCTATCTATATGTACTTCGATGTTAGTATTTATAAATGTACATAAGAAACCATGTATTACAATTGGTAATTAGATATTGTATGATAACAAACCTGATTTTGAGAGGCAACCATTTCTTTTGCTGTTCTACCAACCAATTTAGACACCTCTTTATCAAACATCATAAAAGAAGCATCTCCAGATTTATCAGCAACAATCAATTTTATCTTGAATCTATAAGAATTTTCGAAAATTAGCTATTAAACTATAAAAATGTGTAATTTATTGAAACTTAACATTTAATATTAGTGTATATTTTCCTTTTTGTAATGGTAAATTAGAAAATATAAGTACCTTGGTGTTGTACTACGTAACACTACATTCTGCTTTCTACACCGGATGACATCATCTTCCCTAATCACTCCACTCATACATCTGTTGCATCCATCGTAATACCAACTATACCCAACATCTATGTCCTCTATTGTGGCTAGGCATACGCATACACAAGACTGAGAAATGAAAAAGTGTACTAAGGATAATTAGTCATTTTTCTTGTGATGCTAATACTCTCTCCTACTTTACTCACACCATGCCCCACACAACTTGATTTTCCTTGGTATCTGTAGGAACAGTAAGTGGGAAGATCTTTAGGAAACGGAGGGAGTATATAATGTTGCATGAAATGACAAAGTTCTCACCTTTTTCATGTTCATAATGTCGAAAATATCTTTTACATATTCTTGCTTCAAAAAGTCATCACTATCATTCGTCAGTTGAGTTAGTTGGCCAGATATTTGTTGAGTTTTGCAACACATGCTGCAAAACAATCATGTAGCATAATCTTAGACAAATCGTGCTAAATGTGTATGCATTTTGTATGTTCCTACTATTTGTATGAGTTTTTGTATTAATAATGTATTTTCCAAGAGATCATTTTCCTATTTATCTAATAATGTACTCAATCTTTCATATGTTCTTATTTTATAAACAAAGTTAATAGCTAATATATAATGTAGATATATTTGTAGGATATCATGCAACAACATAGAGTCCGAAACTTACATATTTGGTGATATGTGGTGAAACGCAGGTATAATTTCTTCAACTTTATATGACACAACATAAATTACATTTATATTAATACTATCAATACATGCTTACTATGTGATCCATAACATATATTTAATTGGTATAATAAATTAAATAATAATACTTAACCATGTTGGTTACTATTAATGGGTAACTATTTTATTCCACCTAATATTAGTTTATTGCTATATGTAAATAATATTTTAAAGCGATGTAATTTGTTGTTAATTTTAAATGTAATAATTATTTATTTGTATTTGATATTATTAGGTGGAACAAAATAAACTCATATTCATAGTTCACCTACATGGTTAAGTACAATTATATTGACCTGCTAATGAATGTGTTGTTCTATACAAATAATTAGATGTAGTTACAGAATCTCAAATTATATTATTGTGGTAGATAACATACAATTACATGATATTCTAATACATAGTTGCATGATAAAACAAAGGATTATTCTTGTATGAAATTTATTTTGTTGTATTTATGAGTGTTAAGTAGGGTAATTGATATATAACATTGATCATCATTAAAACTTTAATTATATAAATGTGGCTGATATGTCATCTATTAAATTGAAAATTAATATAACTTACCTATCTTTAAAAGCAATAATTTCAGATAGTTGTGTGTTAATGAACAATCTTGAAGCATATCGAGAATTTTGAACACGAACACCACCTATTATAAAAAACAGATAGACAAATTAATATCTATAAACAATAAAAATTTAAATAACTAAAATCGAATCTAATTTACGTATAAAACATACGAAGTAGTTATGTTAAATATACAATTTAGTCATTTTTTAAAAATATCCGGAAAAAAAAATTAAGTGGTGCATTATATTTACTTTTTCTTGATTCTTCAATACATATTTAATACATATTTAGTACGAAAATAAAATCTATTACAAATCTAATACGAAAATTAAAAAGCTAATACATATTTAATACAAAAATTCAAATCTAAGCGTGGATTAAATAAAAGTACGAATTACCTTTATACATGATTCGTTTTGCAAACTGTAAGATGACTATAATTGCACCATTAGCTCCCTCAGCATTTATGTAATTTATCATCTCATCAGCATATGTGCCCCATAGAACACATGTTAGGTTGTCATTCCTAATTAGAAATACGAATGAAAATTTTCATAAGTTGTTATATTAAAGTTTGAATAAAATTCAAAAAATTTGCCCCAAAAAAGATAGTCAATAAATAATAATGTATATACACATACTTTGTGTCCATCAGCTCAATAGTCATGCACCTCGATTTAGCGGTCTTGGTTAGTTCACCATACGCAGTCACTTGCCCAATTATATCTATATGTTGTTTTTAAAAAAAATTATAACTTAAGGTGTACGTTTCAAAATAAACTAAAAATCATAGAAATAAAGGAAATGATTATAGAACAAAATAAACATACCAATGAGATAAACATCAGAACCTTTTTTGGCCAAAATATCACCAAATGGAACAAATTCAAAACCATATAGTGGGATATCCAAAGGATTGCAGTCTATATAGACGATCCATAATTCATTGATATGGTGAATTTATGTTGCGTTGTTAGCTCGTATCCAGCATTATCACGTAGCAAAAAATTTGAAATATGTCAAATCCCCTTCCTCAATATTTAGGCCAAAAAGCAACAATTAGGTTCCTTCGAATACTGGCATGTATTTTTGTACCCTATAAACACATATATAATATAATTGACTATTAGTAAAAGAAACGAATACAAATATCTATATATATAATATAATTACAAATCACTTACATGTACATCCATCAAAATCATTTCAATGCTACCAGCTTCCAGATTGTTCATAAAGTTTGGCTTCTCATAAACCCGTATTATCCGGACTTCAATAGTGATATATTTTGTTCCCTTAACCAAATCAGAAACATTAATTATTTTTTTAACAGGTGCATCATTTCGGGATGCCATTTGTGTAGGAAAATATTCGAATGAATGAAAGATGGAATAAACGGGTTTTCAAACAAATATGAATTAAGATTAGGAGTAAGAGCTCAGTGTGTATTTATATAAAGTGAAGTAAATGATATTTACGAATTAGTATTCACGTTAATATGAAGCTGTTTAAGGAAATGATTTGGTCAAAAATCTAAGACCCAATTCGATTAGAAAATTGTAAAATATGAATACTAATAATCAATGACAATTTTAATCACCGATTATAACATTGATTACAGTATATGTTACCTTAATTTAAGCTTTAAATCACTCAAAATCATATCATAAACTATATCAAGTAATAAGATATCTATCCTATTTTAACATTGAGTAACCTATATATTCCTGAAATACAATTATTAGGAAAATTTGTATTGTTATAAACATTTTTAAAAAAAAGAATAGTATCATGGATCCTTCTGAATTAACGTTGAGATCTAAAAATTATCTATATATAATCGTATAGTGATTGTAGGAATTACTTACCTAAAATTTGAATATATCATAATCAATGACAATCTTAATCACCAATTATAAGACTGCTTACAATAAGTTATTACCTTCATTTAAATCATTAAATCACTCAAAATCATATCATAAACTACATCGATTAATAATATTTCTAGCCTATTTTAACTTCGAGTAATCCATATATTCCTGAAATACAACTATTACGAATAATTGTATCATTATTACTTTATTTTTTTAAAAATAGTAGTATGATGATTCCTTCTGAATTAACTACAAATCAACTAAAAAAGATTTGAATATATTCGTACATTGATTTTAGGAATTACTTACCTAAAATATGAATATCTCATAATCATTGACAATCTTAATAACCGATTTCCTAATCAATTTTTTTTCCTTGTAAAAATATGATAATCTTAATCACCGATTTCTTAATTGCTTATAATAAGTTGTTACATTCATTTAAATCATTAAATCACTAAAAATCATATCATAAACTGCCCTAATTAATAACATATCTAGCCTAATTTAACTTCGAGTAACATATATCTTCCTGAAATACAAATATTAATAAAAAATAATAGTAGCATGATTCCTTCTGAATTAATGTTGAGATTCAAAAAATATAGGACATATATTCGCAAATCTATGCATATATTCCTAAATTCAGATAATCAACTAATCAATTACTAATATATTTAGCATATTTATACTTTGAATAAACCATATATTCCTAAAATACAATTATTACGAAAAATGGTATCATTGGTGACATAAGTATAGCTCTTGTAAAATCATTGCCCACAAATCGTAATTTTTTTTTGTATAGATAAAAAAAAAATATAAGACATATAATGCACAACCTTTACCTAAATTGGCTAACAATAATATTTGATTACATTACTTACAAATTAATTATTCACTCCATATATAGGTAAGTATATATTTGAATCTTAAATAAGCCAACTACTTAAATTAACGTTATTTAGGCTTAAACAGTTATAAGTGTGCCTTAATAAACAACAAAATCTGAAATTTAAATCAACCATTTATAAGTTTTGATTATTAGTGTTTAATCTAAATATTGGTATAGATTGCTTTGATATGTGGTCAAAGTGAATATAAGTTTATCATAACTTAACAAAAATGATTATCATTTACTATGGAAAATATATAAGATTAATAAAAACTTATCTTATTGAAATTAAAACTCTTATTATGAAAAGAACCTTAATACAATTGAAAATTAAACTACAAATGTATATGAAGCAAAAACTTAAAACAACTATTTCATATCTAAGAAAATCTAGTGGAGCAAGCGTAGAAAAAAGGCTGCTTCGCGATTACATAAGTATGCATCACATAAATTATTGAGATCATCAGGACCCCATGCGAAGTAATCCCATTTGTCCACAATGTTGTCATATGCATGAAGGTGCCCTTAATCACACTTTACCAATTCATCTGACTCACGAACAATGCTATTATTTAACCAAAGGGACACCATTATATCTCGTAAAGTTCCTCTTAATTGAACCACTTCATCTATTGGATGCTGGTGAAAAACACTTTGTAATAACGATACACCCCTCTTTTTGCGTTCTTCATCTACATTGCATATAAGCAAAAGTCCCAATAAATATGTGGCCAACACATTGCCCTCTGCATGTGCCAAGTCGATGGTTTTCAACCCTTCATCTAACAACACATATGTAAAATAATGTACCTATAGAAAAATAGTTAGTTATGTTCATAATTTAAATAAATAAAATTTCGTTAATCAAAAGTAAACAACTTTACCATGCCATAACGCAAAAGTGCTTCTGGGTTCTTGTATTGCAAGCACAAATAAAAAAAACTTTGCTTTATTTTCATCATTACGCAACGAATGCATGTACAGATGTTCGAAAGAAACCTTCTTATATATCTTCTCATCGTGTGACATTTTATTAATAGCTTTGCAACTGAAAACAAATTAATTTCATAAGATGATAATTTGTAAATTTAAATCCCGTCAAAACAAAAGAAATTATAAATATAAAACTCACGTCAATCTGCATGCAAATAAATCAGGAGCACTTGCAGCACCAACGCGTGAAAGAATTTCAATAATAATTTCAGTAGGAAGGGAATGAACAATGTTAGGCTTCTTTGCATTTGGGAATTCCATGTTTGAGAGTGTGAGAATGAAAAAAATCGAAATTTTAATTTGGAGGGTGTATTTTGGTTGAATGAATTGTAAAAACTATGCATGTATATTTAGATATATATAACATTCATAAAAAAGGCATGCTTAGAGAAAATGAAAAGATGTGTCTTTTGGCAATAATATTTGAGACAATGGAAAGTGACAAATTAAAATCAAATCATAGCAACATTTCGTAACTGCCAAATATCTATATATATCCCAAGTAATGCTATTTTAATATAGGAATTAGTAGGAAATTCATTAAAAAAAAAGACGGTCGTTTATATTTTTAAAAAACGTGACTAATGATTGTATATAGTTATTTGAAATATTTTAAATATACAGCCATTAATGCAATAATTCACTTTATTAATGTAAATGTTTGGTAATATATCAATTTTCTAACCGGCATATATAAATCTGTATATATATGATATATATTTACATTGTTATAAATGGCTGTGTCTTTTGGCAATAATATTTGACAAAATGGAAAGTCACTACTTATTGGCAACACCTACCAAAATTTCGTAACTGTCAAATCTAAAACTACCCCAATTAGTGAACTATTTAATATAGGAAAATTTTCTAAATTCAATTAAAAATTTGACGCCAGTTACTATATTTTTTTTATTAAAAACGTGACTAATAATTGTATATGGTTCTTTTATATATACGTCCAATATATATTAATTATTGCACTAATTTAGTTTATTATTTCAAGTGTATGGTAATAAATTAATTTTATAACCGGAATATATAAATACGATTATATATGATATATATATATAACGCTTTATTGGTATTAAATTTTCATTCTATTATGATTTAAGACATAAACGAAGTGGTGGAATTATATAATTAATAACGCATTACAAAAAGTAGTAAACTTACATTATAATTGAAACACTTTGTAACTAAGAAAATTTAAATAACAAATAAAATACATAAAAATTATATTGTGTGATACATTTGTTTGCTATAAGTAGGCAACTTGCAAGTAAATTGATAAGCATACTCTTCCGCCCAGTAAACGTGTGTAACATCCACAACTTCATGAACTTTAGATTTAAAACATAGCAATGTCGCTTCAAGTACGAAAACATATGCATCTCCAATGTGAGAGAACAGTTTGGTCCGTAGGTTGTTCATGTATTTAACCTACAAAAAACAATCATTAGCGATAATGCGAAATTTATATTACAAAGTTGTAGTTGTATCCTAGAAGTTTCTAATATTAACATACATACCTCTTCAGTTCGTTTTGGTAGATCAAGAGTGGACATTTGTAATATAAAACGTATTTGCTTGTGAGATAGTCCAACACTTAATGACCCACTTATATCCTTAATTTTGATATGTATGAAAAGGAAATTCGAACTATTTACTTTATTAATATCATCTATTCTCCCAACAACCCTACACTTGCATCCCTACAATGAAACAATGAATTTAATTTACATATTTATATAAATATAAACGAACAAATATAAGATATTATAAAGTAGATATCAGATAGGACATACTCCGTTGTATTTGTGAAACTCAGAAATGGATAAACGCATTGAATTTGAGATGCATAGTAATCTATTGAGCGGAAGAGAAGTCTTATTTATCCATATTGTCTTGTGTCGGACAAATTGATCGTTGCGAAACCTAATTAACCCAATCAAAACATGTATTTAAGAACACGTTAAGTTGCGCATGATTGAAAAAATGATCAAATCGCATGTAAGTATACATAGTAGCTTACCATTGTTTTAGTTAGCTTGCAATCTTTGTCCTAGGATTGATCATGATTTGTGTGTTTTCAACGGATTGCAAATAAATGCCTATGAAATGTAGTAAAAAGACAAAAGTAATTTAAATACAGAATGTAAACATATGTTACCTAAATAATACAATTTTCATGCTTACTGTCGTCATTTTTCAAAACCAATCCTCTTGCTAAAACAACCATAGCGTCTTGTAATAGGTCAGAACTTAATTGTTCTAAATGGTCAAAAAAATTGTCGACAACGCATAGTTTCATAGCAGTATAACTGATATAAGTAGAAACAACGAATCAATATATTAATTATGGCAAAAAAAAATGAACTACAATTACATGTAATATAAATCACAAAATTACAAAACTACCTCTTGTCAATTAGTATGATATATTGTTTGTTGGTTTGTCGATTAATTTTTAATTGAACACGCCCCATATAGATGAGTACTCCAACAACACCTAACATGTCATTTTTTAAGAATTACACATTTACAAAGATTGTGTATTTCACATGCATATATATTTATGATACAAATAATTATAAATGTGGACAAAAATAAAGAAAAACCCAAATAGAACAAAGAGGCGAAAATTGATAATTTTATATTGTCGTGATATCGAATATAACTTTATATGGATAACTACATTTATCACATGAATGTAACCAAAAATATTAAAAATAATTTATAATATTATATAACATCTATATATATATATATATATATATATATATATTTGTAAAAAATAAATAGAGAATTATCATAATTCAGATATAAGATATAGATTTCGTATTTACATAGCATGCATGGAATGAATTTCTGTGTCTTTGTAAAACTATACTGTGATTAAAAATCGAAAAAGGATTTATTTTTGTTAGAATGTTTTATAAGAATGTAAAAAATTTAGTTTAAAAAAGAAAACAAAGAAACGTGTGGAAAAAAAATGCAGTATATATATACCTATTTCTTTATTATCAACGTGAACTTGCCTCTTCAAAGAATTTAGCAATGTGAATTCATTTTTTTGCACCTTATTGACATGAGGATCCATTTCACAAAAGAGAATAAAACAACTTGATCTTGGAAAAAAAATATCACAATAGAACTAAATTTTGTATGTTCAATATATATAAGACAAACAATACCGCAATAAAAAAGTATGTGTCTCTTGAAATCACTTAATTTCGGAATCAATCAATAAAAAAATCACTGGAATATTTTGTTTCTAAACTGCTAAATATAAATGTTTTTTATTAGTGTTTTAATGCATATGTTTGGTAACAAATCAATATATTAAAAGGTAAATCAAATCAAAATCTTTAACACACATAAGAGTATCCCAGGGTGATATGTTCGTTGTTAGATCGAAATATACAAAATAATTATGTTAGATATAAATTGTAGTCACGTTTTTTTATAGATCCGAAAAAAAAAATATTATGCATTATATTTTACTTTTTCTTGATTGAACTTAATTCATGACCATGATAACTAAAGATACATACATAATACATATTTGATCCAAACATTCACAAATTAATTACTATGAAATTCCACTTAAGCAATTTAGTCATTTACTGCAAGACTTTTTATTTAGTAAACAAAATTCATGACCATGAAAAATAAATAGAGATATGTAATACATATTTAATACGAAAATACAAAACAATACATGAGAAAACGTGAATACTTCATTCTTCAATGCATCATCTCATCTTTTCATCCCCAATTGTTACACACGTTTAAGTACATTAATCATTTATTAGGGAATCTAAATACTGAACTCTTTCCTTTGCTTCTATTGTTGCAAGTTCAATCTTATTACGAAAGGAGATAATCATACCAACATAACCCATGGTTTCCATTTCTTCTTCTTCTTCTAATTTCTCTAGTGCTTTTAGAGAATTCGCAATCTGCTCATCAATGGCAGACCATGCTTCAAAAAATTCCATCATAGACTCAATAATATCATTGACATGTTTTGCAATTTTAGGATCCATTTAGAAAAATAAGTTGTTTTTTCAGAAATTAGAAGGATACTTAGCTTGGAAATTTAAAAACAGATTTTGATGTATTGGAAGCAAGAGGGGTAATGAAAACCGGATGCTTCAAGTCTATTTTATAGGCAAAAAAATTATCATTTAATGTATTGCATGCATTAGGTGGTAGATAATATTTAATGGCTTGCATGCATTGGTTGGTATTTAAAAGCTTGAAGTTATTGCATGTATTAATCACCAACCGTGAGTTATAATAGCAAACACGTTTTTTTTTTTATGTTAAGATTGACAAATAAATAGTACAACTCTAATTGCACTTATTTTGTAATTCAATTAAGAAAATTAACATATTACATTAATATAAAAGAGTATGTAAGACAACTTGCTAATCATTCTCTGCAATATAATACAACAAAGTTTTATTTCTACTTAATTGAAGAAGATTTCCATCGACCAAATCCAATTCTTCGAAACACTCATGGCACACTTTATGAATCCTTGGAGGTAAAGTGTGTAGGTAGTACAACATCATGTTATCACAATCCAAGTAGACCCTAAACCTAGGTTTTGATGAACAAACGTCTTCAATAGTATCCCATATAGGCGAATCATAACATATATCATGCGTGAATTCAGTTGATACTTTATGACTCAAAAGACGACCCGAACGAAATAGTGTTAACCCATTGCATCAATATCAAAGAAATTAGAATGTGCCAATTTCGGATGCCATGTATCTTCACACGTTTTTGGTTTACAAGCAGAATCTTCAATTGAGGCATTGTGCTTCACATGGGACTTCATGTATTATATCTTCAATTACAGGCATATCACGTTTATGGTTATTAGATTGGTTTTGATTTAGTATTTTTTTGAAACTCATCTCATAAAAGCGCATGAATAAGAAATGAACAAACTGTTTTGTGGTGTGCCATGACCATCCAAAAAACGTCATTTGGACTCTCTTTTAATTGTTAAAATTACGAAAGCTTGGGTTATGGTTTGGTGTGGTGAGAGAAAGGCCAATGAAACACTTATATTTATACTACATATGGCCGAGTATAATTACCACCATGTAAAATTGTTTCCTTAATATTAGCATAGTGGTTGGGTAAGTATCAATTACAATCGTGATTGATATTCAAATTTCCGTATTTGATTCCTAATTGATTCGAAAATTTAATTCCGAAATATATCTTCTAATATCCTCCCTAATTGTTTTTTAATTTATTTATTTGTAATTATAGTAATGTAAAATTATTTCCTTATTATTAGCATGGTTGGTTGGTTTAGTATCAATTACAACAGTGATTGATATTGAGATTTCCTTAATTGATTCGAAAATGTATCAATTAATATCGTGATTGATATTCAGTTATTTTTTTTAATTTTCACGTGCAACTTGGTTCACATAGATTACAAAGACTACGTTATTCCAATAAACGTTTCCTTAATTATGTAGATCACATATCAATTAAAATCCTTAATTGACGTCAATTACATATGATTTGATTCGAATGACACGTGGACACCCTCATTGAGCTTCGAGGAATACTGATCAAAGGAGCATGCCACGTCATGCCACGTGGGATTGAAATCGCTAACTGAACGACACGTGGCCTCAAGGATTTTACTTTAGATATATATATATATATATATATATATATATATATATATATATATATATTGATTGGTTGATTGATTCAGCTACATAAATAACTTATCTTACCCAACAATTTGGTTAATTAGCTATTTAATCCCCTTTCAACCATTAATTTATTAGTTTTAGCTAGCTTTTCAATTTCCGCTCAGTTTCAACAAATATTACTATATATTGCCTTTATCGCACATGCTAAATTTTTTTTATGTACGACACAAACTTTCTTAGTACCTCTCTTTTGCATTTAAGGGTTTCTATTTTAGTCAAACATCTTAAATCTAATTAAAAAAGGGTTGCCCAACACGCATAGTATAGAGTGTATAGACTATAGAGGGAAGAAACAAATTCTACATTCGTGATGCCTAAGTTAAAATTAGTGAGAAAAGTAGTCTTTTCAGCAAGCAATTATCCCTGTACATTTTATACCACTATGTAGACTACCTACTTCTAATAAATCATTAAAATATAATTATTAATGCTAAATTAGTTTTCACCTCACATCAATACTAATATATTAAAAGTCGTTCCTAAACAAGGAACGGTGCCATGTGGCGCTCTCCCTAATTGTTAACGCTAAGTTAGATTTCACCTCACATCATACTAATATATTAAAAGGCGTCTCTAAACAAGGAACGATATCACGTGGCGCTTTTCGTAAGGGCATCTTACTCCATGTAATCCACATACAATGAAAAAAAATAGAAATTGCATGGTATATGGTTTGATCTTGTGACGTCAAATTTATATACTAAAGTCTTAAACACTAACCAAGTGATATTTAGTGTTATCATCTCAAAGTATAATATATATTAATTAATTTTTCTTTCCCGAAGGATAATCGGGGCCTAATAACTAGTCAAAACCTCAAAAGCTTTAGCGGACATCGATTTGACACTCGAATGCGTCGTTCCCTTTCGGTCCCATCTGTTGCTGCCTCCCACAGGTGGATTCTCGATAGAGAAGTTAGTAGTAGGTAATTTACCCACATGGTCAACTAAGTTCTGTAAAGTAAGGAGAAGGATTCTACTTCCTACATTTCTTTTTAATTGCAACATTTCCCTTATTTGGAAGTTTCATATTAATTGCAAAGTTTTCTTATTTGGTTATATCTTCTCTATATCTTTGTTCTATCACATGACCACACTTTTTATCTATATCTATCTCTATCTCTCTTCTCTCTACATGAGTTTCTTAAAAAAATATTCCAATAAGGTGTGTTGTAGAGTAATAATTATAAAATGGAGGAAATATTAAATTATCACTTGACTCACTTTTCGTATGTTTACCGGTCAAGATTCATTCAGAGTGAGTGGCATGAAAATTTTAAAGTCACAAGGACAAACATTTACCATTAGCTCATGTGCTTGGTATTATTTGTACACTTTTGCTCCTAAAAGTTTTCCCAAAATTTTATTATAAAAAGCTTGACGCCCATCCATCCATATGGTATAACAATACCTCCAATTCCAATGCAACCATTTTTTGCTTGATAGAAACTTCAATCAATCTTAGTTTCTTAAGATGTCTTCAGAAGTTTTGGCTTCATTAACATTCCTTCTGTGCCTCAACCTAATACTTTTCTCGACAGTGAGTTCCCATAATGTCTCACCCCCACCACCACGACGTCCCACAAGTCCCCCTATCCATTTTGATCCCCCTTTTCGTGGTAGTGGCTACCATGGTGGGAAGCCACTAAAGCCAGGTCGGTCACCACCTGGAAAATCACCACCACTAGTGCTGCCGTTATCACCTAAAAAGTCGCCAACTCTAGCCCCAATTGTGCTTTCACCTAGTGAGTTACCAACTCCAATAATTTCACCACCTGGAAAGTCACCATCGCCAAAGTCATCACCACCTAACAAATTACCAACACCAACTCCAGTAGTATCACCACCTAGCAAGTCACCAACACGAATGCCATCATCTAACAAGTCGCCGATGCTAACTCCATTGGCGTCACCAACACTAACCCTGTAATACCCCTATTTTAAAGTGTATTTTATTAAGTGCTAAGTATGATTACTAGCCTTATTATATAATAATATTTCTCGAGTTTATTTAAAAGAAATTGAGTTTGACCATGCAATTAGTAAATAGCTAATATTCTTTATTTAGTTAATCGTATTGTAATATTTTAGTGGAATTACTTTCAACGTAAACTCTTAATATATAACTTATATTCTGAAAATGAAAATAGATGTTTTTTTAGATATATATACGTATAAGGAGAGAAGTTTAAGATAATTGGACCGAATAAATTAAAAACAAAAGAAAAGAAAAGAAGAGAGACAAGTGTTAGTGAGTGAGGGTGTGTGTGTGACTCACCTGCTAAAAAAAAAAAGGAAATAAAGAATAAGAGGATTCACTCCTCTAGTAACACAATATAACTCATGGAAATGTAAAGAGAATGAGGAGAAGGAGGAAAGGGAAACAGGGAGGTTAGGGAAGCAGCGGAATGGCGCACACACGAACAGAAAGGAGGGTCTATGGTGGTATCCGACCAGTGCACAACAACCTGGTGGCGCACACACAAAGTAGTCGCACGAATTGGAGGGATAGTGGTTAGTGCTCTGGTTCGTTTTGTACATTTAAGAGTGTGATTTGGGATCGATTTCCAAGCTATATATCCTTCATCCCTAATCTTCTTTGTTTGTGGGTAAGTTGAATTCATGGTTTAATTTCAGTTTTTCTCAAGTTTATAAAGTTAGGGTTAATTGAATCGGGATTTTTGATTTTTAGAGTTTGGGTGTGGAATTTATTGAGTTGAATGTTCATTCATGAGTTTAATAGTTAGTTTAGATTAGTAGGAAGCTGGTTAATGTTCAAGTGAATATAGTGTGCTGTAATTCGTAGAATTACCAGTTCAGGTTCGTATTTTGCGTTTTTAGGCAATTTACGGGCATTTTTAGCAAAAATACTATTTCACAAAAGTTGTTCGTATTGAAATTTTACTCAAGATAGGCTCAAGAAACGCTTGATTTGGACTTCGTAGGAGAAAATTATGCTCATATTAAGTTTCTGTTCAAATTTCATATTTTATATAGTTGATTTTAAAACTCTACGTTTTCATATAATTGTTTCATAATGAACTTTTGAGTTACCATATGAACATATATGATTCTTTAATGTTGATTTTATATAAAGTAAGATGATTTTAATTAATTTGGTGAGGGTTTTAGTTAGACGGTTTAAGTTAGACAGTTTGAGTTAGACGGTTTGAGTTAGATGTTAGAACATGAAAGTCATTTATATGTAAAAGAACATGATATGTTTGTTTGATGTTTTATGTGAATTTAGAAAAGGTTGATGGCTTTGTGAACTAGAGTTAGTTGTATCCAAGTCTTATACTTACGAAGTACACACATTTATATTGTAGCTTTCGGTTTCACTAAAGAGTCGTTTAGACCGAGGTAGTTGTTTAACTGTGATTCGAAAAGGTAAGGTTTCATATTCAGAACTTTTATAGTTTACATTATAAGTCCAAAGAGGTACGATTTCTTACTTAAACGTTTTATAATGTTAAAAGGTAAGATTTCTTACTAAGACGTTTATAGTTACGAGAAGAGTTTTATAAAAGTTTTAAACTCATTTTGATTGAGTTTCTTTTAAAAGATGGGAGTTTAGTTTTAAAAGTATCTTTTATAATTTACAAAAAGAGTTTTAAAAGGGGTTTTATCGAATCTTTGTTGAGATTGGTTTGAATGGGAGGATGCTCCTCCAAAGATAGAAAGTTTGATTTTCGAACCGCAAATGAAGGAAAGATTATAGAAAGATATTTCGAATAGTTTTTATGTTTGCAAAGTTATTGGATTGCCTATGTGGTATCTCAAAGAATAGTTTTGTGTTTTCAAAGTTGTGGGGATTACCTAAGTGGTATCTCAAGGAATTGTAACTTCGTTGGGTTGTCTCGACTTTACAAATACAAAATAGTTGGGGGGTACGTTGATCAGTACCTCGGACTTAGATCTTCTGCTGTGGTTTGGCCGTATGTAGGGTGTGCACACTAGGGGTCTTTGTCTATAGTTATTCGGAGGGCCTAGCTAGCCCAAAGGCAAGGAAAGTTCGTTCCATTCCCTAGGTTTATGATTCTTTCTTCGTGAAAGAAAAAGGAAAGCAAGGATTTGTTTGGAAAAAGAAAAAAGAAAGATTTCGAAAAAAAAGGAAATAGAAAGGATTTGATTTAGAAATAGAAAAGAAAGGATTTGTTTTAGAAAAGAAAGAAAGAAATGATTTTATAAAGTTTGTTATTTTATTTATATGTTTTGAAAGAAAAATGATTTGTAGGGTATGATTAATATATCCTACCTGCATATATAATTGGCTTTACATTATGGAATCTTTCTCAGCCAGTTTGGCTGATACTACGTGTCGGTATATGCAGGTGCATGAAGGTAGTATTATTGAAGAAGGTCTGATATATGTTATTCATATTATTTGTATCGCGGCAAGGACGACCGGCTTTGTAATATTATAGTTAACAGTTAATTTGTAATTAAATTAAAAAGATTTGAGTTTGTAAAGTTTAAACTTGTTTGGGTTGCTGGATTTTGAGGATACACAGAATTATGAATCAGACGCGAGTCCTAAATTAAGTTTTAGGCGGTCCGTATTACAAATGGAACTCTGCCGAATTTTCTGTAGAATTTTAATAACATATCTAGTTGTTTAAAATATTTGAGGTCACTTAATATAGTTTACTGGAGTTAGAGGTTCTAATATATTCATTGGATTCTAAAAGTTTTAGTAAGTTAAGCGTTTTTGAGGTCCACACTCGTGGTTAGTGTGATGGTAATGGCCCAGATTAGGATTTCCGCTGTGTTTAGTTCCTAATTAGGTTGGTTGTAGATTCGGGTTGTTACAGACCCCCAATTACGTCTCCACCTAGTAAGTCACCAACTTCATTAGTCTCACCATCTGACAATCACCAATTCCAATGACGTCACCAATTCCAATGACATCACCACCTAACAAGTCACTAACTCCAATTCCATCACTAACTCTAACCCTGAGTTCGTTTTCACCTGACAAGTCGCCAACTCCAACACCTATTCTATCACCACCTAGCAAGTCACCAACTCCTACACCTGTTATATCACCACCTAGCAAGTCACCAACTCTAATGCTATTGCCACTTGGAAAGTTACCAACTCCAACCCCAGGTGTGCTTCCACATGGCCCATCCCCTATTGCGTCTCCACCTAGCAAATCACCAATGATAGTAGTCTCACCACCTCAAAAGTCTCCAACGCCAATGTCATCACCACATGGCAAATCACCAACTTCAACCCAAGTGTGTCTTCACCTGGCAAGTCACCAAATCCAACCCAAGTTACGCCTCCACCTGGCAAGTCACCGAATCCAACCCTAGTTGCGTCTCCACCTAGAAAGTCACCAACTCCAATCCCAGTTGCGTCTCCACCTAGCAAGTCATCACCTCCGGAAGTCTCACCATCTAGCAAGTGCACCAGAGATCCACTAAAGTTATGGGTGTGTGCCAATCATTTAGGCGACTTGCGTGGACTTTTGATTGGCACACGACCAAAGAATTCATGTTGCTCTGTCATTCAAGGATTGACTGATCCTGATGCATGCTTTTGCGTCTGCAGTGCAGTTAAAGCTAAAAGTTTGGGAACAACCTTAATATCTTTGTGGCCTTGAGATCGTTGATTAACAACTGTGGCAAAGCAGTACCCTTTTGCTTCAAGTGTGCTTAAACTTATTAATTTATCTTGTTAGGTCGTCAAAATCTGAAAGTATTATTTTCGTATTTCAACTTTGTAGCAGCATAATAATATGCAATTCTTAATACTATACATAATTCTATGTTATATGATAGAAATAATGGATCATTACCAAGCTTTGCTTGGCTCACTTGGCGGACATTCCACCTCATGACCTCAAGGGGTTTAAATTTTACCAAGTGAGGGACACATGAAGTAGGATTTCCCTTATTTGCCCCCTCCATCCAAGTGTTTGAGCCTCTATGTTAGACCATGTGCGAGGACAGATATATTAGAAGTTATTCATCTTACTAATCAAAAGAACAAAACGTTAATCACTTTCAGCCTTAAAATTATAGTCTCCTTTTACGTTATTAGTGAGATGAATAAACATGAATGACCTTTTCAGTTAAAAGTGAGAAAGCAAACATGAGTTTTTATTGAATAAAACAATATACATGAAGTTAGTACAATACATGAGTGGAAGAAACAATCTGGTCTCTACGTCATCTAGTTCTATTATACTCTTAAATAGAGAAAATAAGTAAAATAGAAGGAAAAAAGGAAAACAAAACTAAGTTATGGCATAATCATCGTCCGAAATTAATTATATCGACACATCAGAATTGACATTGGTATTCTTTTAGAAATAATCTTTCATAAAATGACTCATATAGAGAATCATATGGAAGCTCAATTATTGAAGCTCTCACCTCCCTATCTTATGGTCGGGAGTTCAGCTCTTATCATCCCCTAAATGTGAGGAGTTTGTATAGATATTTACCTATTCATAGGGGTGTGCACCAGTTCAGGATCGGAATTTGATTTGTTTTTTTAAAAATAATTTTATTTAGATTCATGCATATTTATAAAATAGATACATTTAAATTTAATAATTTTAACAACAAAAATCTTAAAATTAATAAAGAGTAGATTTTTAGCTTTATAACTATGAATTTTTTTAACCTTTAAACTATTCTTTTTACTAAAAAACAGAAATTTCGGCTCATCGATCCGGACCAGAATTTTTCGAATTTGGACCGGACCGGACCGAACCGAACCGGAAACCCCGAAATCCCGATCCCCGTCTGGTCCAAATTTCGGTCTGACCCTACCCTTTGCATAGCCCTACCTATATGTATAAATCTCCGATTTTCAGTCTTTGGAAGTTTTTTATGAGTCGAGGATTTGGTTGGTCTAGTAAATTACCGAATCCAAAAACATAAAAAAAATTAGAATGACTTGTAAAATATAAGTAGTTCATTCCAAGTTCCAACACGAACTAACAAAAGTGCCCGCCAAAATCCCCACCCAAAACAAAAATAGTCCACCAATCAACAATCTTTCATGCTCCTTCCAACTACCCTTCAACTCCTCCCTTCTCGTCTCCATTGCAGGTGTGTTCCAATGACCAAACCTCAACCATCCCAACGTTGCGCCAAATTTAAATCCCTTCAATCCAATGCAATTACCGACGAAAACCCATCTCAATCTAAACTCAAATTTCGTTCTTCCAAGACCAAATTCAAATTAAAAGCTCCATTATCTCCAGAACGTCCAATTCCCAACACTTCTGAGCTTATTTACCAGAATTTGGCTATTTTAGGGGCCAATTTCTACTCTGTTGATGCTCTTGATCTTGCCCCTCTTCTTCTTGGCAAGTTTATTCGACGCGATGATGTTATACTGCAGATAACGGAGGTAAGATGCAATTTTTACTGGTCGTGCATACTAAGTGTTCGACAAAATTACCCAATGAGCCTAAAGGTGGCTATTTTTTCTTAATTTGTTGGGTTGACTTATATCTGTATGAAATATGCTGTAGACGTACCAAAAATTGATACAAACAGGTCCCTGAAGTCAGTTTTGGGTGTCAGACTAATTTCGGTTGTGGGTCATAAAATCATGTTCATGATTCATTCATATATAGAGTAAAATTTTCAGGATTTTCCTGTTTTTTCATCTGGAATTTGGGTAATTATTTAAAACCCAATTTATGAGATTAATTTTTCCAAAGTTTTTAAACAAGTCCAGATTAACAACATTATATCAAAGCTGAAATGGTCATAAAC
The DNA here is from genome assembly GCF_026745355.1 of Beta vulgaris subsp. vulgaris. Classification (NCBI taxonomy): domain Eukaryota; kingdom Viridiplantae; phylum Streptophyta; class Magnoliopsida; order Caryophyllales; family Amaranthaceae; genus Beta; species Beta vulgaris. The sequence continues at coordinate 47,055,189 of NC_079204.1, read as the reverse complement.
CTCGCAGGTGGAAGCTTATAGGCCGAATGATTCAGCGTGTCATGGTCGGTTCGGCATTACAGCGAGGACAGCTCCTGTTGTAAGATTAATTATAACAGTTCACTTCTGTTTAGTGCTTGAGTATTTGGTTGTAGCTTTATCTCAGGAATTTCAAATTTTTATACACTATATGATGAAGTGTTCTAAGTATGTTTTCTTTGTCCTTCCATCTTGTGGAATTTGGGTAGTTTGGACCAGGCGGACATGCGTATGTGTATCTCTGCTATGGTCTTCACATGATGCTTAACGTTGTTGCTGACAAGGATGGTGTTGGAGCGGCTGTGTTGATACGTTCTTGTGCTCCTGTTAGTGGTAATTTCTCAGAGCAGTTGTGATGCTGTGCTCTTCTGAGCATATTGCTGTGCATGTAGTTATTTGACAATTGACATCATTAAGTTGAATAAAAACATGATATCACACTTGGTTGGATGTTGAAATTAAACGCATCATAACATAATTGTTTAGTTTTTCTACTTAGGAAAATTTATTGAATCTTAAATATAGCACAAATATATTTATTGTTGGTTGATAAAAAGAATGGAGATCCATTTTTTGGCTCTAAGTGTAGAAGAATGGATCCCTCATGAAGTATTAGAGAAAGCTCTTATTTGCTAGTGGATGATGAAGAGGATGGGTGAGGGGAGTCAAAGTGAATGCAACAACCTTATTCCTTAATCAGTAGTTCAGGGCTCTAAATCTTTGGAGTAATGTGGCAGGTTTGAAGACAATTCAGCAGCGTCGTGGTCAGATTACTGATAAACCTGTTCTTCTTGCTGGGCCAGGAAAGGTAAGCTACCAATCCTAGCAATGTCTTTCTCTCCCATGTTGGGAAATAAAGATGCTTGATATTGTCACTTATTGGTTTTGATGATGTCAGAGAGGACAATATTCAATGTTTTCAAGTGTTAGGAATCACACTGTACTGCAATGGTCATTTAGTTTGGCCATGGATTTTCATTTATGGGGAACTCTTCACATATGAAGTAACAAAATGAATAGGAAGGGGTGACAGTTGAGAACTTGAGATCAATCAAATTTATTTGAAATTCTATATTAGGTCTGCGCCTATGAAGTTTACGTTCAACTTGATCAAATTATCCGCTCATTTCCTTTGCTAATGTTAGGAGCGACTTTCTAGTCAATGGTTTGATCATTTTGTTTTCAGGCCTGCCTATATGTTTACTTTATGGATGATCTTTACCGCCCTGTCTATCATCCCGGGCATTAGTGAAATGCTTTTAAGTACTACTATTAGTTGACAAACATGCTTCTTTATTTATTATCCTTGATCATTCTTTATTGAAACTCATGAATCTCTCTAAATTTCTCTTTTCTCTTCTTGTTTGTATGAATGACGTGCAAGATGCCTTAGTTCAGACATATTGAAACATCTCTTAGGGTTATCATCATATGTACACTTCTTGGATCAAACTCAAACAAGTGCTTAATTTCTTGACAAAGAATGAATTGAAGAGGAACATGAACTATATTTCTAGCTAGTTTGATCCTAGCTCTCCATTTCTCCTCTATTGTCTGATTATCTGATATACTATATGTTCTACTTTATGTCTAATGGAAACTTTGTTTTATCTGCTTGTGTACTAGCTTCACCAAATTCTTTATAGCTCTATTGCCTCTATTTTCATTTACAGGTTGGCCAAGCACTTGGATTATCAACTGAATGGTCGAATCATCCCCTTTATGCGCCTGGTAATTTACTTTGGCTTTTGTTCTATTTCTTTGCTATCCTAAATTCTGTATAATGAGTCTGATCAACTGAAGACGAATTCTGCTCTGCATGTAGGTGGTTTAGAACTTCTGGATGGACCAAAGCCGGAAAAGATAGTGGTTGGTCCCCGTGTTGGCATAAATTATGCTTTACCTGAGCATGTAAATGCATTATGGAGATTCGCTATTGCAGGTACCCCATGGATAAGTGCTCCAAAGAACACACTTAGATCACCCTAACATCAAGGAAATTCTTACAACAAAATGTAAGAGGTAATTAAATGACTGCAAAGTGAGAGAGCCAAACTTAGACTTTGTATTTAGCTCTTGTTTACTAACTACATGCTAGGAGGAAGAAAGAATTCGCGTTTCCTCTCCCTTTCGGGTGTCTAGCAGTTCTTAGAGTGTAGCTATTATTAGCTTTGAAACATTGTACATACTGTAAAAAGTAAAAAATATGATCTCTTTAATCATTGAAGAATCTAAGACAAGCTTCATGATGCTTACTTTCTTCATTTTTTTCCTTTTCTTTTTACTGGCAGTACCTACTTGTTATTGCAAGAGGTTACTAGTTAATGGCCTGGTGTTCGCTTAAAAAGTGTTGGTATCTCTTTTCCATTTAACTTTACAACCAAGCATTGCTTCGTCTATGACAATTTCTACTATATATATCCAAATGTACCTTGAGGATGGTACACTCAAGCTATTATCTTGATCGCTACTCATTTTGGAGCATTCATCTATGAAAGCAACATCTCTAAATGAAGTGTATGGTGGATGTTTTCTTGGCGTACTAGTAAAGATTTATAGGATCACACCTCACTAGAACCTCTTTTTCTATTCTAAAAAGATCTTGCCTATGTAGTTGGGTTAAGTTGATTCATGAGATCTTGTTTTAGGGAAGTACATTTTTTCTATTGGTCTTTTTAAAAAGGATACATTTTGGTATAATTATACAGAGACATTTAAAGCGAATAAGCTCAATATTACCAAAACAAACACTACATGGTTTAATTCCAAGAACAACATAATTCAACGGTACACTCAAGCAACTACTCAGCAGACATTAAGATGTAATACAATCCTCATTGTACCTACAACAAGCTCTACTACACAATAAACTCAATCCAATCTAATAATTTAAATTTCTCTTCACATCTAAGACACGCAAAACAATTGTACTTCCTCCGTAGCTCGACACTCATCAGTAATGTATGAAAGAAAGATTGATGAATATGAATTAAGCAACAACACAAAGCAAATCATTAGAATGATAACACATATGATTGTAAAAACGGTGGCCTTCACGAAAGAGGCGGTAGTGGTGTAATTCACAGGTGGTTCAATGCTATGTTGCTCAGACTCTTCATTTCACCTCAAGTACTCGTGTCGGATTCTCGATACTTGGACATGGATGGGACACTTGGACACTTTGTTTTGGGCTAAAAAATAGAAAAAATTCCAAAAAATAGCTGAGTCGGACACTTGAACACGTATCCATGTCGGACATGGGTACCCGAGTCTGAGCAACATAGGTTCAATGTAGTTATTTATTTAATTTGCGATAATATAGTTGGTCTACAAAAACACCATATCATTATTAACTTATAAAGGATAGGAGTTAGCTCAAGTTAGCTCAAGTGGGTAGAGTACTCCCCCTTGGCCCTTGAGGTCAGGTGTTCGATCCTTACTCCCATAAGGGTTAGCTCTTGGGCTAACTTAATTTCCTAATAATAAAAAAAATTATTAACTTATTATTTGTTTCTCCCGCATCCATTCATAATTCCACGCGTTGGTTTCTTCAGTCCCCAAACATTGATGCAGTAAACTAAGAAGTATGTAAGGAGTATTAACATAATACAAATATACAATCACAATATGATAACATCGTGTGATTATGCTTGCATTTCTCCAACCTATCACTTAACTCCCACTTGTTTTGACATTTAAAAAATATTCCGCAAATGAAGCAATACCCAATATTCAATAACAAAAGACCCAGTTCTATATTCAACCAATTACGTGCTTCTCATTTTCTCCCTCTAAGTAACCCTTCTCACATCATTTCTTTTTCTCTCTCTTCATCATCTCTCCTAATCCTGCAAATTAATAATTTGTTCATTCTTTGGATCATTGCATGAGGTATGTCTATCCTCTAACTTAATGAATCATGGTTCATTTTTAATTGTTGGGCGACTTTAAAATATGTATTGCATTTGATCTTTTCTGCAATATCTCATTTGTTGCAAATAATCTGGTTGTTATTAATTAAGCTGGGAATTTGATTGATATGTTGAAAGTGGAAGTAAATTCGAGGGCTCTTAATTTAGAAATGTGTTGAATTCAAGATGTTGCTTGATTGTAAATTTGTAATTAGTCTTAATGTTAATGACTTAATAGCTTGTTTAATGGGGAGACATGAATTAGCGGGCTCGAAAATCGAGGTGATTTTGACTAAGTACTACATGGTGATGCAATGGAATTGATAACGTTTTATAATTAGGAGGTATGATTATGAGAAGTAATCATATTGAGGGAAGAACACATGTATGCTTAAGAGTTATGGCAATGCAGCTTATACTATTATTCAAATGCATAATTAGATATTTGTCGTAAGTTAATCTAGAACTTGCTTTTTTTTTTTTTTTTTTTTTTTTTTTTTTTTTTTGTAAACAAAGCATCATCATATCTTAAAAGAGTTCATTACAATCCTCAATAAATTGAGTTCTACAATAACTAGGGGTGGGGAAAACCCCAGTTACATTACAAGCCATATCCGAAGTTCTAGCTATGCCATCTGCCAATTGGTTATACTTCCTCTCACAAAACTCTAGTTTGACATCATGGAGACCGTGAAGCAACCCCCTGCAATTAAGAAACACATAGTGATATACTACCTCTGTTTTTATTTAGTTGCAACGTTTTGACTTTCACGCTTGCCAATGTACAATTTCAAATCGTTTTATCTCTAATTGTATGTAAGTAAAAATTATAAAAAATTGATATTATGAAAGCTTACATCGAAACGAATCAAACAAGACCCCACATGACTATATTTTGTTTAACATATAAATCAATAAATGTGGTCAAATAAGAGAACATGAATAGTGCAATTTGTCAAACGTTGCAACTAAAAGAGAACGGAGGTAGTATATAATTGTTAGTCTCGCAAAGTATAAGTTGGGCTGCACTCTTGCAATCTGTATAAACAATCCCATATACATGGGTTTTGAAGACTGAAGTCCATGATTAGTTTGTCTAAATAAGCTACTATAAGTGCCTCGCTCTTCGATTCAGATATGTATTCTTTTAGCTTTGATTCATATTTGATGAATTGCTGAACACTAATTGTAGAACTTATTGTTTCAAGCTAAAGTCTCTTCATGATTTCTATGGAGAAATGCCTTATTTGCCATTTGGCCATTGTCAGGATAGAAGTTGAAGGAGCTCGAAAATAATGGATTTTATTGGTTACTTTTGTTCTGTTGATAAGAGTTAGTTGAGTAATGGCTCTAGCTCATCTAACAAGGTTGTAATACATGGCCAAGGCAACCTCAATATGACTTACCATATGCCATAGGGGTGATGTGGTCTGAATTATCTGAGCATTTGCACCATGAAAATTTGTTTTAGTGACAAGATTAATGGTTTAAATGGAATGAAACTAAGCGCTGAAGTGGGTAGCGTGGTGCCATAAGAATGGTGAGATGGATGTGAAATTTTTTCATAGTTATTGGTAAGATTGATTTTATATGTAATGGAGCTTCATAAAAATGATGGTAGTAAATGAAGTTTAAACAAATGATCATTGCAGATGATCTCAAATTTGTTAGGTAACATGCAAGAAAAGCAAAATTGGAAGGTTCTTTGTGGTTAAATATATTGCTAATCCGAAAAACTTCTTTTTTTAATGGTGATGCTCTTAATTACCTGGGTGCTTTCATGCTGATATAAACAAAAAATGATGTGTTTTTATGTAATGCTGATCTTGACTTATGAAACTTCTAGTTATTGAATCTGTCCTTCACAAGAAATAGCTTATGTGGTTTATACGATTAAAATTCCCACTCTACTTCACTTTTGATATGTTGTTTATGTTATGTTCCCTATGGTTTCAGAAACATTTTGGAGATATACCAGAAGGTTTTTCAAGATAACTGAATAAATGGCAGCTGGTTCTCTAAGACATGAACATCCAAAGGAAAAATACAAGATGGCGTCTTTCCATGTAGTTTGTAGATCAGTAATCAATCATCCATTTCTTATGGTTATGCTATTGATCTTTATATGTTTGCACCAATATTTCCCTTTCCTATTTTCTCTTTTGGTTTCTGCTTCCCCTGTTGTTATATGCACAGCTATTTTACTTGGGATCTTATTGATCCATGGACAACCAAATGACAACAATGTAAAGAATTACGAAGAGAGGAATAATACATATGTGACTATAAGAACTGGAGTAAAAGATCACACATCTAGTGCTGAAAGAGAAGGAGTCTACTTTAAAGATAGATTTGCCGAGGTAAGAAAAGACATAGTAGAGAAGGGCATGAGAGCTTCAGGAACTTTAGGTTCTGGAATCAGTATTGATGGTGACTACGCTAATGGTGTTAATCGGGAAAACTGTCACGCAGAGCTTACTAACAGAAGCAAAATTCACAAAGAGAAAATTAAGAACAGTTTTGAGTTTGCTGACTTTGAAAACGCGGGTGTTGAAGTGCACATGGATCGAGATTTTGATAAAACTATCAACGAGCAACATGATGTTGGTTTGCAGGATCAATTGAATTCTTCTATGGGGATAGAAAAACATGCAGATGGCACTATATGTCACGAATATTCAGATTGTGAGTCTGATGGGGCCGAGAAGTCCTCTCTTGATGCTTTAGTGGCATATGTCATTCCAACTGCTCAGGAGACTCACCCACTTCTAGACTTTGAAGATCAATTACATCAAGGTGCATCTCATGATGATGCTTCTCTCAAGTTTGAGTTGCAATCCCTTGATTCACATCAAAGTAACGAGGATTCAAGTGAGGATGAAAATGATAGCGACGTTGATGAAGATGAAACTCTAAATATTAAAGATGATGGTGAAAAATTAGCTGGTGCATTGCTGCAAATGGAGAAGAACCAACAGTTGGAGAGCCTCATCAATAAAACAGATGATGAAAGAGATGAGGAGGAAGAGGTGGAAGAAGATGAAGGCACAGAAGATATGGATGTTGATGATGACGAAGATGATGATGATGATGAGGAAAATGCAAATGTTGAAAAGGATGCAACTAAACAAGTTACCTTGTGGACAGAGGAGGACGAGAAAAATCTACGGCTTGTGGGAAATTCTGAGCTCGAAAGAGATTTACGTTTAGAGAATCTTCTGGCAAGAAGAAGGGCAAAAAGAAACTTTTCGCTGATTTCAGAGAGAAATTTGATAGATTTGGATCGTCCTGATCAACCTTCTTTCCAAGTTGCACCCATTTCCACCTCAAGAGTTAACCCTTTCGATTCTCCTCATGATACAAAACACCAGCAGAACAACCTTCCTCCTATTCCTGGATCTGCTCCATCTGTAAGTGTGCCAAGGAGAAACCCTTTTGATTCTCCATGTACTTCTCCAAAAGGAACTCACAATCTCACAGGAAATATTCTTCGAGATGAGCATGTGGGAATGAACTCGAACGATGCAATATTTCATGATCAAAATGAAAGTTCAAGCATAAGATATGACGCCAGGGGGAAGGATTTGAAATCGGAGTTTGCAGAAGTTATGAAACGCAAGGATGCTGTGTTTCGTCGATATGAAAGTTTCAACCCTGGATATAATTTTGTAGGAGATAGTTTTCGACAAGACTTCACGGAAACAGATAGAAGAGATGCAGTACTTCGTAGACACGAAACTTTTAACACTAGATCAGCATTTCCTAACACTTCAAGTCCAGCAAAGAAGCCACTTTATTTGAAGATGAAACCTGTCTTTGTTTCAGAACAGGTGGTTGAAGATCCGGATGTGAGACATCCTTCTTCAGATAGAGAGTCCAGCCACGACAACGAGTCCATAATGAGCTCCTCTGACTCTGATCATACTGAATCCTCAAAAATCTTTGTAAAGCATGAGGACTTGGGACCTGATAAAGATGCACTTGTTGATGGTGATCATGTTTCTAACCTATCTGAAGACACAAGTGAATCCTCTAACGAGGCAGACTCGCTAAAAGGTGATGAAGAAGAAGATTTTGTGGACAGGTTCAAAGCAAGTGCAGATCAGATCCATGAAAAAATCGAAGCAGCGCATGAGAACCATGAAAATGCGTCTAGCAGTTCAACAACGACATCAGAAGCGGACCATAGTTCAGATAAGACAGTAAAAGACGGTGACGAGACAACCAATGAAGCTAATTTCTCATGTGAAGCTTCTTCGCACATTGTAGGTGTGAACCACTTAAGCATGGAGGAAGACCATGATACTATTGAGCCGCCAGTCTATGATTCAAGCCCTTCTAGTGTCGGAAAAAATACGCCATTTTCTTCTGAAGTTGCTCAAATTTAATGTAGATTTTTTATTACTATTTGTGATTTTCAATTAGAAAATAGGAGGAAAATTGTAACAATTCTTCTTTAGATAGAGATCATGCTAATTATATGTAATTCATGATATAATAGTCTTTAAAGGTTGTAGGATAGGTACGTACTTTTTTCTTTTAGAAAATTACTCTGTTTTCCAACTTGATCTTAGAATTTTTCAACAAGATTTTATAACATGGAGATGTATCATTTTGATAGACTTTTGAGTGAAAAATGTGTGCTTTGATATAAATCTTTGCTTCATTATGAAACGTGCTTGCATTATTGCAATTGTATGTTCTATTACCTGAAAAGCCAGAATATTGGTTATACATGTCTTTCTTATTTCTCCATTTCTTCTGGTTTTGACCTCTTTGATCTTTGTAATGCTTGTTTTTTGTTAAATAGCTATATACCTTTTGTGATGATGAACAAGTGCTTGAAATGATTTGGCAAAAAAGTCCAAAAATTAATTGTGTTGCTTTAATGAATTGAGTCTCTTAGTCTACAAGTAATGCGTGGATTGTACATTGAAAAGTGTGCTCCCACAATACAAAATAGGATATTTACAAATACGAAAACAAACATTTTACTGTTGAAGGGGAACATTACAAAAATTCACTTACAAAAACGAATATTTTACTGTTGAAATGGAACATTACAAGAATTCATTTACGAAAAAGAACATTTTACTGTTGAAGTGGAACATTCCCATAATCCAATTACAAAAATGAACATTTTATTGTTGAAGTGGAACATTACAAGAATTCAATTACTTAAATACATATGCATATCAAATATAGAACATATTTTCAGGAAAAATAGAACATATATTTTGGTGGAAAATAAGTTTTAAAAGAACATTTTTTAAAATAGAACATTTGCTTATTGAAAATAGAACAATTTTCACGAGAAATATAACATATTTTTTTGATGAAAAATTAATCTTAAAACAAATATTTGTTGAAATAGAACAATTTTTTATTGAAAATAGAACAATTTTTATGGAAAATAAAACATATTTTTTTGCTGAAAAATATGCTTAAAATGAACATTTATTAAAATAGAAAATTTATTTATCAAAAATGAAATAAATTTACTTAGGTACATGGTGTGCACCGTACTCCTAATACCACAATAGAATTTATAAGTCTACAAGGAATCATACAAGGTTCCCAAGTCTTCGGTAGTGGCTACTTACCACCCCCCCCCCCCCCCCACAAACCTTAACGCATTAAAACTAATTGACATTTACTAAAATTTTAAGAAATATTTTACCACTCATGAGAAGATCTTCTACATATTCTTTTACATATCTTTTGTGAGACAACTCTTATAGATGGTAGTGAAAGCAGCTAAATTTTAGAAACAATCAAGTAAATATATTTACTAAAAATATTATTATTTATTTGAACAACTTGGAATAGAATAAAATGGTGGTACTAGGGGTACTAATCGAGTGAGTCGATCACAAGCAGAGGGTTGCTCGACTCATGCTCGCTAAGTTTCAAGTCGAGTTGAGTTACTCACGAGTAACTCGTTTAAAGTTTCGGTTCACTTTGAATTCTAGGCATTTGATTATTATACTTCTTTTCTTTACAATTTTTTTTTCCTTTTATACTAGATCAATTTATTTTTAATATGTGTTAATGTACTTCTATATTTCAAACATTTGAGTTGTGTGCATGATTATCGAGTTTCGAGCGAGATCTAGCTAACTCGAGTCTAGTTCGAGCTACTTGCGAGCTGCTCAACTCGATTAGCACCCCCTAGCCCCTAGGTGGTACATGGTGTTAGAAATTAAGCAACAAATATGCAATATATCGAGAAGAAAAATATAGTATAATATGACAAATATAGCATAATAATATTTTTACGTGGAAAATCCTCTTAAACTAGAGAAACACGATCTTGATCTCCATGGATAAAAACTTAACTATAACTACAACTACAACTTTAAACAATATGTAGTTAGGATAAAGTGCTACTTAGTAACATTTACAATGATACTCCCACTCATTAATTTTAAACACCCTCACACTAATACTATGTTTTGTCTCACACCGATTACTCTCTTTGACACTTAGGGGTCGTTTGGTTCACTATTTCTCGGTTTCAAAAAACGGAATCAATTACCATTTTTCTTTCTTCTTGTTTGGTTCAACCTCTCATCAATTCCTTACCATTACTTGATGGTAATGGATTCCCCCAATTTATTACCTTCCATCCCCCTCAAATAACAAAATCCATTACTTGAAGTTAATGGTTACCCTTCATTTCCATTCCTTGGTTTGAACCAAACACTCAATAAAGGTAACCATTTTTGTTAATATTTCCCTCCTCTATTTGCATCCATTTCCTTTCCATTTCATATCTTGAACCAAACAATTCCTTAGAGGGTGTTTGGTATAGAAAAAATTGATGTAGGAAACGGATTCAAATAAGCGTTTCCATTTCTAATTGTTTGGTATGAGTGTTAAGTAACAAATACCGTTTCCGGAGGGATTCACAATCCCCCCCATTTGTTGCCTTTATCAAACTACTGGAAACAAATCACGTTTCCTTTCTCAATCATAAACCCGTCAATTGTTTCCGTTCCACTAGGATACCAAACAACTATTTATGGTAATAATTATTATTTCTATTTCCCCTCGTTATCCAAATCTTTTCCATTCCGTTTCCATTAATCATACCAAACGACACTCACACTGTTTTTTTGTGCTACTTCTTGTTTTCCCACGACAACCCTTTGCTCGTGATCGACTCATCCAATTAGTACCCCTAGTGTTTTGTGTAATCTTCACACTACTACACGTCCTTTTATAGCACAAAAGGCCTTGCTCTCCAAGCAAAACCAGTCACCTTGGAGCCAAGCTTCACCCACCTTGGAGGCTAAGGCTCCAAGTTGCCAATTTACAGTTTTGCTTTTCTCTTTTTGTTTTCATTCTTTCTTTTTCACAATGAAATAATAATAAAAATTATTAAAACTTGTGAGATTTGGGGAGACTAACCCAACACATGGAACCTGTTAGCTTTAATAAAAGTTGACACAATCATAATCTTGGTGTTTCGGCAAAAAGAATGATATCGTCAGCAAAGAAAAGGTTGGAGAGTTTAGGCCCACCTCGGCTTGCATGTATGGGTTTCCATTTATCTTCAATGATGGCAGCCTCAATAACCTGGTTAAGACGTTCCATGCACAAAACAAATATGTAAGGGGAGAGAGGATCCCCTTGTCGTATGCCCCGGGAAGGTTTCAAAGGTTCAGTTTTCTCCCCATTCCATAGAATTTGAAGAGAAGATGCTGTAATGCATTCCATGATTATCTCAATTAATCTTATAGGAAGATTCATTTCGCAAAGAGTATCGCGGATAAAGGACCATTTAAGTCTATCATAGGCCTTCTCAAAATCTATTTTGAGCGTCATGAGTCCTTTTCCACTTTGTTTCCTCCTCATTGTATGTATTACTTCTTGGACGATCACAATGTTATCCGTTATTTGTCGCCCAGGAACGAAGCTTGTTTGAGTGCAAGAAGTGAGTTTAGGCATCAGGGGTTTGATACGATTAACTATGGCCTTAGTTATGATTTTGTATGCCACGTTGCACAAACCTATTGGCCGGAATTGAGTTGGGAATTCAGGTTTTTCACATTTTGGGATTAACACAAGGAACGTATCATTCAAGGAGGGCGTGAGTCCCTTCCCTTCTAGAACCTCAAGTACCATATTGTAAACATTAGGAGCCACCAAGTCCCAATTTTTTTGGTAGAAAAGGGCTTTAAAACCGTGAGGTCCTGGTGCTTTCAGGGAACCCATAGTACTTATTACAAGGTCGATATCACTTCGCGTAAAAGGTCTATTGACTTGCTCCCAGTCCTCAGTCGAAAGTTCCGTACATACGCCCATTGGGATGTGATACTCTCCTTCCACACCATCATCCATGAATAGCTTGGAAAAATAGTCAACAACAATGTTCATGACCTGTTGTTTATCATACACCCATTGCAGATCATCATTCTTAAGGGCCACAATTTTATTCTTCCATCTTCGAATAATTGTGCTCAAATGGAAGAGAGTGGTATTGTGGTCACCATCTTTAATCCATTCAACCATCGCCTTTTGATACTAGAGCAATTCCTCCTGATGCAACACACTATCGAATTCTCTCCGTAATTTATTCTCCAATTTAATGAGACTGGAGTTATGGGCCAGTGAAAGAGAGGCCTAAATGCCCTTTATGCGAGCCATAAGAGTGCGTTTCTCTTGAAATATATTGTGAAAAACATTCTGATTCCAAGCTTGCAGTTCTTCTGAGACTTTATACAAGAGAGGAATAAGGGGGGGGGGGGTGTTAGTGTTCCATTGACTCTTGATGAAATCTGAGAAATGTTCATGAGTCAGCCAAGCCGCCTGAAAGCGGAAAGGCTTGTTAAGGCTGCCAAGAGGCGTGAAACCATTACATGATAAGAGAAGGGGACAATGATCAGATGGCAATGCGGGGAGGTGTTTGACATAAGCTTGATCAAATTGCAATCCCCATTCTATATTGCATAACATTCGATCCAAACGAGCGCTTCGCCGAGTTTCAATCGAATTCCCACGAGACCACGTATGAGACGGTCCCGAAAACTCAACTTCAATGAGATGTGTACATTCAATCCAGTTATTAAAGCGCTCACTGCGCCTGGAGGTCTCAGCACAGCTAACACTACGTTCCCAATCAAATCTCGTTTCATTAAAATCACCTGCTAATAACCACGGTTTGATGTGGGTGTTAGCAAAATTCGTCAACGCTTCCCACAAAGTTTTCCTGTTGGTGGGGTTAGGGCTTGCATAGATTGCAGAGAAATACCAAGGGGTTTCTCCCACCCGAGTCACTTCCATAGTGATATATTGATGGTTTTGTTCAATGGCATCAACAGTAACCACTTTCGGTTTCCAGTACACCCAAATGCCTCCACTAAAACCCTGAGCATCAACTCTAACATGACCATTGAACTTGAGTAGGTTTGCTAGTTTCTGAGCGTGATTTCCGCCCATGTGTGTCTCAACCAAGATGAGGATTGTAGGTTTGTGAAGCCTAATAAGTTCACGAAGGACTTTTAAAAATTCTCGGCTGCCCGCCCCTTGAACATTCCAAACCATACATGAAATTGGAGAGGAATTATTAGACAAAGGATTATTGCTATTCATGATACCTGAAGAGTTAGGATATATGGCTATGTAAGCATCATTGAGGAGTCGCAAAGCTTGATTTTCCCTATTGGGGATTTTGATCGTGAGAATGAGCTCCAGCATCTCGGGCGTCGAAGCTTCCCACGAGTGGAACTCCAGCTCCAATTTGTGGGTCAGGGGGTTTGCTACCCCCAGGTATGGTTCCATCATTGGGTGAGTCATACACAGTATCTTCTCTGGCGGAATCTGAAGATAAATGGGTTGCAGGGAGTTCATGACTACAAGGGTTGGATTGGGGGTGCAAAGGAGAGATATCGTCGAGGGCTGTGAGTGTAGTGTTCAAAAAGTCTCCAGTATTGGCTTGGGTTTGAATTTGGGAGTTTTCTTTACCAAAACCTTCTTTGGCATTATGGGTAATTTCCATAATAGGCGTGTTAGTAGAATCATGGAGGATGGATTTTGCACCCGTATTTTTGGTAGTCTTTTTGGAGTTTGACTTCACTTTACTCACCTTTTGCTTAAGGGATGATTTCCCGGGATTTGCTTGTACTGTCCCTAGTTGAAAACTTACCTTATTGGATTATATCCTAATTGGTTGTGAGGATTTTCCCAAATCCACCGTTTCCATTGGAGTGGATGCGTGTTCCGTAGGACTAGGCGTAGATGTAGCATCCGTTTTGTCAATAAGCGGATCTTGTGGCGAAGTATCCTCCCCCAGAATATTGAATCTTGACCCCTCAACCGGACCAGTGTGGCGGTTTTGCATCGGGGGTTGGCCCACCGTAATCCCAGGCTGCTGCACAGTAGTGTGCTGTTTCCCACCACTCACACTTGGTGGTTTATCTGGCTGTTTATCTTGTTTCGTGTAACAACGACGAGGAGGTTTTTTAACTAACATCCATGACCCAAAGTTATTTTCTTCAACTACATCATTTGGGACTGTGGGATTCACTTGGTTCAGCTGAACATGGTGATCAACCTCTTCCATGGAGTCATGTTGGCAGGTTTCTCCATATGACCTATTTTGCCACAATTGAAACAAATCATTCTAAGTCCCTCAACTGAATTCTCCAAACTCTGCCTTTCAACCCGAACATAGATAGTAAAGGTTTTGTTAAATCTAATTCCACACTCAAACGTGTGAACTGACCCCGCTGAGCCATAGCTGTTGTATCATCAATTCTGGCAACCTTACCTATTAACTCCCCAATTCGAGTGAGGAATTCAGTATCAAAATACTCCACAAATAGATGAGGAATGTGAACCCACGCAGTTAAGAAACGCAGAGGTGCGTCATCAGAGAAAAAGTTGGGGACCCATTTGCGAATAGTGAGATAATTGTCATCCAACATCCAGAGACCCTGTGTGAGGACATGGTTATAATCAGCCAAAGTAGAGAATCTAGCAATGAAATAATCATGGCCAATGTCTGTAAGAATTAGACCTCCTTTAAGGTCCCACTTCTTTTTCAGTCGCTTGAAGAGAGACATATACCCAATTTTCGCATTAAACAGTTTAATAATCAAGGTGTATTTCCACGGCTTCCGAAGTCTCCTTTTCTCCTCCTTGGATAAGAGAACCACCGGACATCGAGGATTTGAAACGTAATTTGCAGGTGGTTCATCATCCTCCGAAAGGTCATCATCCTCATCCTCTGACGGTAGGACTTGGGGACTGTGAAAGGAGGTGGGTGCTGCAATGTTCCTGTACGAAATGCCCAAGGTAGATTGGGGATTATTGATCTCCTTTGGAGACGAGTGGATAGGGGGGAACTGTTCAGTAGTTCCTTTGAATTGTGGAATGGGATCATTAGAGAAGATGAGATGATTGGTTTTGCGTTTTGGTTTTTTCTTAGAACGATCAAGGAGATCGCGTTCTTCCTGAGAGGGTTCGTGGGAGTTCATTTTCGTGATTGACCTTACAACTTTTTATTATATGGTTATGATTCACCACAATAGAATTTATAAGTCTACAAGGAATCATACAAGGTTCCCAAGTTTTTGGTAGTGGCTACTTACCACCCCCCCAAACCTTAACGCATTAAAACTAATTGACATTTACTAAAATTTTAAGAAATATTTTACCACTCATGAGAAGATCTTCTACATATTCTTTTACATATCTTTTGTGAGACAACTCTTATAGATGGTAGTGAAAGCACCGAATTTTTTAGAAACAATCAAGTTAATATATTTACTAAAAATATTATTATTTATTTGAACAACTTGGAATAGAATAAAATGGTGGTACTAGGGTAACCAATCGAGTGAGTCGATCACGAGCAGAGGGTTACTCGACTCATGCTCACTAAGTTTCAAGTCGAGTTGAGTTACTCACGAGTAACTCGTTTAAAGTTTCGGTTCACTTTGAATTCTAGGCATTTGATTATTATACTTTTTTTCTTTAAAATTTTTTTTCCTTTTATACTAGATCAATTTATTTTAATTAAGTATGTGTTAACGTACTTCTATATTTCAAAGATTTGAGTTGTGTGCATGATTATCGAGTTTCGAGCGAGATCTAGCTAACTCGAGTCTAGTTCGAGCTACTTGCGAGCTGCTCAACTCGATTAGCACCCCCTACGTGGTACATGGTGTTAGAAATAAGCAACAAATATGCAATATATCGGGAAGAAAAATATAGTATAAAATGACAAAAATAGCATAATAATATTTTTACTGGAAAACCATCTTAAACTAGAGAAACATGATCTTGATCTCCTTGGATAAAAACTTAACTATAATATTTTTAGGAGTAAAAAGGTAATTACTACAACTACAACTTTAAACAATATGTGGTTAGGATAAAGTGCTACTTAGTAACCTTTACAATGATACTCCCACTCATTAATTTTAAACACCCTCACACTAATACTATGTTTGGTATGGAAAACGTATACGGAATGAAAAGGATTTGGATAAGGAGGGGAAATGGAAATAATAACTGTTACCTTTAATTGTTGTTTGGTATCTTAGTGGAATGGAAACAATTGAGAGGATTATGATTGAGGAAGGAAACGTGATTTATTTCCACTAGTTTGATAAGGGTAACAAATGGGGGGATTATGTTTCCCCTTGTAAACGATATTTGTTACTTAAAACTCATACCAAACAATTAGAAATGGAAACACTTAAAACTCACGTTTCCTTCCTCAATCATAAACCCCTCAATTGTTTCCACTCTACTAGGATACCAAACAACTATTTATGGTAATAATTATTATTTCTATTTCCCCTCCTTATCCAAATCTTTTCCATTCCGTTTCAATTAAACATACCAAACGGTCCCTTAGTGTTTTGTGTAATATTCACACTAATACACTCACACTATTTTTTTGTGCTACTTCTTATTTTCCCACGACAACTCTTTGCTCGTCATCGACTCATTCGATTAGTACCCTAGTGTTTTGTGTAATCTTCACACTAATACACTAATACACGTCCTTTTATAGCACAAAAGGCCTTGCTCTCCAAGCAAAACCAGTCACCTTGGAGCCAAGCTTCACCTAATCACCTTGGAGGCTAAGGCTCCAAGTTGCCAATTTACATTTTTGCTTTTCTCTTTTTTTTTTTCATTCTTTCTTTTTCACAATGAAATAATAATAAAAATTATTATAACTTGTGAGATTTGGGGAGACTAACCCAACACATGGAACCTGTTAGCTTTAATAAAAGTTGACACAATCATAATCGTGGTGTTTATAATAAGTAGCACACAACAACTGCTAAGTTATTCTTTGAGGAAGAAAATGCGGAGGTTGCACGAATATTAAAAACTAGGCATCCGTGTGTATTAATTTTTCTCATTCATCTTTTTTTGCTCACATATAGAAGATCAACTATAACTATAAGTATGTTTTGAAGATCCAATTGGGTGTTTTGGGGATCTGAGGAATGAATTAAAAACCATTGCTCCAAGTGTAAATTGTACATAGATTGTGTAATAGAAGAAATTTTCTGTTCATAAAATTGTCTAATCATAGTTAAGCAAATTCTATTACTATGATATTGTTGTTCCACACAATTGCAATGTTATCCCTACATTCATCCTCAAACTAACAAAAAGAGTGACTTGAAATACTCTTAAGTATAAACAACGGTTGGAACACAAGGTGACCCTCAAGAGGGGGAGTTTGAATTGAGTGACGAAATCTAATCGATTTTCGCAAAACCTTGGTTATGGCACTGTGTGAATCGCTCGTAAATCTCTGATTGAGTTTTTGCAAAAACTAAAACTAAAACTATATGAAATCAACACTCAAACACAAGATATAACGTGGTTCAATCTCACCTCTGGGATCTACGTCCACACGAACCAAACTCTTTTATTTCTTTGAATCCTAAAAATATCAACCTCTATTACAAACGTTATTTAGTTTCCTGACCTGACTAGAACCGTGCTATACTCTGTGCCTTAGGAAACTGTTTTCAGCTCTTAGAATCTCCGATTTTTTCTCTCTAAACACGTGAGTTATGAAACTAGTTTTCAATCCCTTTTATAGCATATATTCTGATTGAAAATCCTTCTCTAAGTTATGATTATCTTTTACTCCTAAGATTAAGAGATAAAAACCTTTTCTTTTAAGAAAACAAACTTTATCCTATTCATCTTTATCCTAATTTCAAAAAAGATAAGTTTTCTTTAAATCAATGTTTATTATCCATAACCTTGATAACCAATTTGATTTCCTTTTTATCTCATACTCCTTTATTATTTCGAAATCCTTTTTCCCAAGCGGTTTTGGAAAACCTTATTTTTACAAACTATTTTATCTCCATTTTTATTAAATCCGTTTTTTTCGAACTTCTTTTATAAAATATTTTTTCTTAAAATCGATTTTTACAAAATATTTTTAAACTCGATTTTTCTAAAATCCTTTCTTAATTTCGAAACTAAGATTCCCTTTTTATGTAAATATATGAAATTAATATGCTTACCTATTTCCTTAACTCTAAGAAAATAAATAACCATTCTAATTTCACATTTCTAATTTTAGCACAAAGTTTAGCACAAGGTTCCAATACTTTACATTACATAATTAAGAGTATAGCAAAATCTAAGCTTCCATATCTTCAAGTTCTTCAATCTTTCACGAACATCCAGTCTTCATGACTTTCTTAGATCACTGTTACACTCATACAAGTTATGATACAATGTATTTAACATCATCAAAATAATATTGACTTAGAGTCATAACAACAACTATCTTTACTTCTTATAACTATACCTCTTAAAGTTAAAATACAAATGTAGTATACCTCTTTCAAAGGTGTATTTGAACCCCTTTTTTTTAGATTTCTCCCAATCTCCACTGTTCACAATCCTGAAGGCTATGTCTTGATAAGGTGGGGCAGCCTGAAATCTCAAGATACAGGTTTCACTGCTATCTCCATCTTTCTCAATACAGCAGGTTGGAGTTACAGTTTTATCAATAAGATGAGGGTAAAAAATAGTGAACTTGTAGCCTTGAACAAACTTAGGAGGAGGGTTGTCATTATCATAATGTGTCCGGTTATACTTGTTCCATTCGTAACCAGTATGAACATGGTTGAAATACTTAGGCTTTCTTGGGTGATACTTATCATGCCATGAATTATTATAGGACTGATGTGAAGGCAGAATTACTTCAGCAGAGGAGCCTAAGACCGCGTCACCTTCTTCAAGTACACCCTTCAGATTGGAGTCATCATAATTCTCCGGCTGAATACGAGCATGTAATCTTGAAGCCACAACAGCCATGAGCTTCTTCTTCAACAAAAGCTCGTCTTCTTGAGGATCAATTGCTTCTTTATTATTATCTTCTTCACTATATAAGTTTTGTGGTGTAACAGAACCATTCTGATCATAATCTGTTTCCAAATTCTGATCTTTGTCCTGTGTGATTTCTTCTTCAATATGACCTTGGTGAGAGTGGTTTTGCATTGTCTTCCCACAAACTTTCTTAAGATAAGCCTTAGCCTTGTAGAAGTGAAGCCGTCTAAGTACAATTTCCCAAAACTCAACCACCCTGGCCTTCCCAGAGCGCATCTCTGAATCAATTTGATCTTGTAATGCAACTAACTCTCTGTGATTTTTTCCATCGAAGAAATTCTTCACACCCGGTTCAATACTCGAATGCACACCTGTTTTTCCAAGGACTAGTAAATCAGCACTATTGAGCTCCCACTCACAAACCACCCTCAACGCCTCCCAATACTCGGCATGATCAGAACCGGACATGCTCATTATATCATCATGAAGCTCCTCGAGTTCTTTAACAGTTAAACCTTTGAAAACCATGTATGGTTCATCCAACTCCATATTCAACTCATGGAATTTGTCAATAATTCCAACAAAAACATCAATCGGTTTTGGTCTACCTTCACACAACCGAATCCTAGACTTAATCTTCATTTGTTCAACAGATTTTTCTTTCTCATTCTTCTCAGAATTATGAGCTTCAATGTTAGCTCTTTCTCTCTCAATCATCATTACTTCCTCTTCTCTTCGCGCCTTCTCCACCTCCCTCTCTACTCTTCTCTTCTTCAGCTTCTCAATCTCATGCATCGCCTCGTTCCGCCTCTTTTTCTCAGCCTTTACAGTAATTTCATCTAATGTAACTCGGCCTTGAGCCACATCTCTCTCGATCTTCTTCCTCCACACAAACGTCTCGTTCAAGTTGGGATCGCCAAACGAGTTGGATTCGCTATTGTACCTTAACTTGGCCTCACTCTTAAGCTTCTTCGCCACTTTCATGGCCTTCTTTGCTATGTACCTCTTAATATCTTCCTCAGATATCTTCTCATGCCTAGCCATCTTTGGATTCTATGAGAATCTTTGTTTTGTTTTTGTTATGTTTTGTTTTTGACAAGTTAATGATAAGGTGCTACAATTTTAAGTCACCTTATATGATTAGTGGTGTTTGGTGGAGGAACTTAAATAAAATTTAAGTTCAAAATTTGACTGAAATTGAGTTGGAGTAAAAAATAGCTTCTGAGATCAGGTGCTGAAATTTTTTTTTTTTTATTATTATTATTATTATTATTTTTTTTTTTATCTTTTTAAGCCTAAAAATATATTTTCTTTTTATCTTTTTAAGTTTAAAAAGATATTTCAGCTACAGTCATAAATAATATTACCAAACAGGTTAGGTAATCAGTTAGCTTAACAGTTTCAGCACCTTAACAGTTTCATATGCTACCTAATCAGTTTCAGCCACCTTATCAATTTCAGCTCCATAGTCAGTTTTGCCAAACATAGCCGAAGAGTATTTAGAGGAGAACTCCCAAATAATATAGAGTCCTAGTCGGACAAAAAAAATAAAAAAAAGAAAGTACTCAAATACGAGTCCTAGTAGGACTTATAGAGAAAAAGAAAGTACTTGGAAGACAAGTTTCCTATCTTTTTGTTGAATATATATTCCAGAGCAGCCTTAGTAAATTTATTAAATACGAAACCTAAATAAAGTGCCGTGGCCTGTTCTCTCAACGCTGTACCTTAGCCATGGATTTAAACGATGAGTATAAGGTGGAGAAAACTTTGAGCAACTGTCATGAAGATAATAATGTTGCGGATGATCAATGTCATCATGGGGATTATAATGATGAGGAAATCTATGATCATGATCATGATGAGGACGAGGTTGAGGATAAGGATGAGAATGTGAATGGCGATGGCGATGGCGACGGTGGCGGTGACAGTGATGGTGATGGTGATGGTGATGGTGATGGTGATGGTGATGGTGATGGTGATGGTGATGGTGATGAGGAGGAGGAGAAGGATGATGATAATGATAATGATGACAATGATGATAATTGGGATGACGATGATGAGGAGGATGATGATAATGACAATGATAATGATGACAATTATGATGATAATTGGGATGGTAATTGGGATGATGATGTTTGTAATAAACATCAATTTGGTTTTAAGGAAAGTTATTCTGTGCACCCTTTATCATACATGGAAAAAACACACTTAGAGGCAGGTAACAAGATCATTCTGCCACTTTGTAGCCTTGGACGATTGATGGATGTAGGGGTGGACTTTCCGATGCTCTTCAAAATTGAAAACCCCGAGAGTGGGAAGAACTCCCATTGTGGCGTGCTAGAGTTTAGTGCTGAAGCAGGGGTGGCGATATTGCCTGAGTGGATGATGAAGAACATGTCCTTGGAAGAGGGTAGTATGATGAATCTCGAGAGTGTGACTCTTGATAGGGCGACTTACATAAAATTGCAGCCACATAGTGTGGAGTTTTTAGACATTCAAAGCCCTAGAGATGTTCTTGAGGCCGCGTTTAGTGTAGGGTACTCTTGTTTAACGGTAGGAGACACCATTGTGGTTATGCATGGAGAAAAGAAATTGTTTGTTGATATTGTTGATGCTAAACCATCTAATGCTGTTTGTATCATCGAAACTGATGTCGAAGTTGATTTTGCCCCTCCGTTGGACTATAAAGAGCCAGAGAAATCAGTTCACACTATGCAGGAAAAACCAGTTTCCATAGAGGAAGAACTACCAAAATTTGTGCCTTTTACTGGCAAAGCAAGGCGGTTGAATGAAACAGAGGAGTTGAGTGTAAAATTATCAGATTTTAGTGAGACTGCTGATGATGAATTATGTGAAAACAAGAATAAGCCAATTTTTGGTGTGGGGAAAAAGCCTACAGATGAAAAAGAAGAAATATCAAACATTGGGCAGACATTGAAATCCTTTACTGGTAAGAGTTACAGATTGATGGATTCATAGCTGTTTATACAGTTCTCGAATTCTGACAGAAATTCAGCTTGTGAAGTTTTTGCGAAACAGATTTTTTAGGAAAGTTCATAGAGATTTTGATAATAATGATGATAATCTTTATTTTATTTGCTGCATTGTTCATTAGTTGCTTTTGTTTTTTATATAATTCTGAAATCTGCCTAGGTAGTGCTCATACAGTTTATCGAGCTCTGCTGGTATGTTTCAGAATTTTGGAGTTATTTCTGCTGATGTAAATTGATAACCTCTTTTTCAAATATTTCTTAACCTCTCAAAAGAAAAGCTACTTATTGATATCTCTCGTAATAGGTTTATTTTCTAAGTCTACATAATGAATGTACCTTAGGTTTATTAGCATGGCAATAGTATAAACTTGTATTATGCTATTTCACAATTGAAGTCATTCAATATATTCTCTTAACCATGAACGGTGTAGAAAAAGGAACGGAACTTGTCGAGTCCAGGAATAACAGGAGCTTCTTAGGCTGGAAAGAAACTCAAAATAGAAAAGAAATAAAGGGTGTTTTAACAGGCTGAATGATCTCTTTTATTATTCACAAAAAGAGACAGGCATGCCTTTTGAAATTCCATTAAAATTTTATCTTACACAAAAGACTCAACTAGGAGAAATTATGTGCCTAAAATCAAGGGGACTTGATGTTGCCACCCACAAGAATGTGTAAATGCAATGACATAGTACACTGACTGACTCTCAGTGACTCTGAACTGAACTGTTTTCTGCATCAAATGTCTAAATGAAGAGATACTAGAAAGAAAAATTCCACAAAAAGGAGGAAAAAGAATGAAAGACAATATGATCAAAGATGTTGGTATCTCATTCTATCACGCCTGTGCATCAGCGGCTGGTCTATTAGCAGCATTCAGAAGAGGCTGTAGGGCCTTGACGACAATCGTCATGTTAGGCCTAAAGTCGGCTTCGTATTGAACACACAATGCTGCTACTGCTGCCATCTGATTAACATTAAACAGCAAACTTAGAAGATATATAGGAAACAAATATTTTTTTGATTGTTTTTCAGCAGGAAATTGAAAGCCTTCCTTCACTAGAGATGCAAGTACAGTTTTGAAAGAATATTACTTCAGTGCTTAGATTGTATAATTCCTTTAAGAAAGGCTGTAACATAGCTTAGATACTTAACCTAACATAGTTGCTGCAGTTGACAAATTCTATAGCAAACTATTTTTTCTGCACTCGGATGATGTCTGTAATGTATCCAAACCAATGTAATGGTGCTCAATGCCCTCAAATTTTAAACAAAAAGTTACTTCTAATCCATGAAAGCCCGTTTCAATCAATTCAAATAAGTTTCAATCAGTGAAGTAGTTTCAATCAGCAATAAAGAAAACAGTAGCAGTAAAGAAAAAGTGACTCAACCAGGGCCTTAGTAAGGTCATAAGGTATCATATTATTGCAGGAAGGAGAAAGTATTCAAGTGAACTATTAACTACAGGAACGAGAGAATAGAAGGAAAACCTTAGCAACTGCCTTTGGCGGATAATTGTCATTAAGCTTGGGATCAACACATTGTTTCACTTTGTCCTCACTCAATCGAGGAGTTGCCTGTCATGAAAAAAGTATATCAACCAAACCTGTAATGCTAAGCTGAAATAAAAGAAGTTTATACAACAATGATTACAGGAAACAAACCCAGGTAACAAGACTCTGTTGTCCCTTCGGCATAGTGTGATCTACTGGTTTTCTTCCAGTCAAAAGCTCTAGAAGAACAACACCGAAACTGTATACATCACTTTTCTGAGTTATTTGCCCTGTCATAGCATACCTGTTTATTAAGGAAAGGGCAAGAAGTTATTACTCATGTAAGTTAGAAACTTAGAACTTTAGAAATATAATATTCATTCTAATAACGTATTCTAGCACTACTACAAATTGGTTCAGGGTTAATCCTGAACTCACTGCTTGTTTCATTACCTATCTTTCACATGAACTTATCAGAATCCTCAAAATGACTGCAAATTTTGTTATTTACATAGCACCAAAGAAAGACTCGAGTGCTAGTAAGTCTAAAATACTTATAAACCATGATATATACTTCCTTGGTTTCTAACTGCATGTAAAACATTCATTTTTAAGCTTGCCAATGCACTACTTTGACTATTAATATCTATGATTCTCTACTCGTAAAATTTAGTATATTTATAATATACATCAACACTAGTCCAACCATATCATGTTTTACATTTGAACATTTGATTTTTTTGATAATAGTAAAGCTAGAAAGAAACAGTATGTGGTCAAAGTTAGTGTTCCATAAATTCAGAATGGAGGAAGTATACTATAGAATCTTCTTTATTTCTGTAAGTGGGTTGGAGGCATACTCAGGAGCATGGTAGCCAAAAGTTCCTAGGACTCTAGTAGAGTGTAAGCGAGCTGCTGTGTCTGAAGATGCACTTGTCAAGTTGAAGTCAGCTATTTTTGCCATGAAGTCATCGAACAACAAGACGTTGCTAGATCTAACATCACGGTGAACAATTGATGGCTGCACCTTTTCATGAAGGTACTCTAAACCTTTTGCAGCTCCAAACGCAATTTTTACTCTCTGTAACCATGTTAGAACAGGCCCTGGTGCTGCACCTTGTACTCCTTTCCTTCCTGTCCAGTGCACAACACATATTTCAGTTTGTTAATAGAACCAATTCACTGTATTTCCCTATACAAGAGATAAGCCAACGTTGATAAATATAAGGTCCAGTTATTTGTAAACATATGCTGAAATCGGGGCTAATCATGTCCAACCATGTATAATAAGTTCAGTTCTGAAAAGGTCAGGTGAAAAGAATGTTATACCGTGCAATACATCATGTAAAGAACCCATTGTTGCGTACTGATAAACCAATATTCTGTTACTTTGATCCAAACAATAACCCACAAGCTCTGTAAAATGCTCATGCTTTAGTCTTGAAACTATTGACAACTGCAATGAGCCACATAACAAGCGAGAAATTGGATCAAAAATCCGAAAAATAGAGTTTCTAAAGTATACGAAGAAATATAATGTAAGATACCTGAGCTTCAAAATCAGAATCTGAATCCTGCGCAGAACTCGTATCCAATTTCTTAATTGCAGCCTCTTGGCCATTGTTTAACTTGCCATGGAATACTCGGCCATAAGAACCTTCTCCAACCAATGTTTTCTGACTGAAATTGCTGGTACATTTGTTGAGTTCATCCAATGACAAAGCCGGCAATTCTATTGGTAAAGCTTTCTTTGGAGCTCCACTTCTTGCTGCATTACTAGTTCGTGGCTCTCCTCTATCCCCACCTATAAGTTTCCCCAAATGAGATTTTCTTTCTTATCAGAAAAAAAAAACTAACACCTGATAGATACAAATTTTTATAAAAAATATAATTTTATCATCTGATAAGCTTCATTCATGGTCTGAAAATCCCAAATTCCATGTGGAGCGAAAAAACTATTAGGAAAAACATTTTGATCACCTGACTGCAAGAATCAGGAACCTTGTTCTTTCCTAATTGTACATTGTTCTGACCGCTACTTTAGAAGTTAAATATCCTAGTCCTAAGAATCCAGAGAAAGTTTCATGGTACAACTCCCACGTCTTAACCAAGAGGTTTGGGGTTCATTATTACCTACCTTGATCTTCATGGTTGGGTGCTTACATTGTGGTTTCCTTTCCTTTTCGCTAACCTGACTATACTATTTACCCTTCTTATGCTAACTTTCTCTATGGGTTGGGATCGCCTAATTCCCGCCCTACAAACTCATAGGGGTTATGCTTTTCAGGGCCGGTGGTCTTAATAGTAAAAATTCACAGCTTCTCCTTTCAACTCAAGTGGAAACTTATGATCTATAAGCAGTAGATAGTAAAAAGCTTTACACCAAATTACTCCATGTCTAATGTCTTCCCTTAATTTCTTTGTACATTACTCCCAATCCAAGGATGCCCTAAAGGTGAGAAAATTCAAGTACATATGCAGCGATTCTTCCACAGCCAAGCAAGGTCAGTGGAAGGAACGCTCATCAGACTTAAGCTCCCAAAAAGTTTTCAACTATCAAGTAGAAGTTTTCCTTGTTGCACATATATGTACTATATGATAAATGAGCGCGCGCATACACACACAAATATGTCATTCTAAGAGAAGCAAACAAAGGAGAGAAGTTAAAAGTGAGTAATTACTACCAACTGGATTATTGCCTCTAGGAGGGGCTGTGTTTTGATTAGCAGGTGGACCGGCGTTTTCCTCTTCTGCACCTCCACAGCAGAACATAGTTCAAGTTGTTGGTGCAGCACCCTTCTCAAAACACAATTGAATTGTATTGTTTGAAGAATTATTGAATTTCACCTTGAATTCAGCCTAAGATAATAATATCCAGCTATATCAAGTCCTGCATGAAAAAAGTGTAAAAGGTAAGGTATAGGTCATAACATTATGTTAGTTTCTTTGCCAAGAAAAATGAAAATTAAAAATTCCCATCCAATCAAAGAAAAGTAAAATGTTGGAAATCCTAAAGTTTTATCTTGATCATGTAATAAAAAGGATTGAAATAACAGAAATTCCATGAAATAATGATGAAAACAAAGAACATAGATTTATAACCCAGTAAAAAAATAACCCCTATTACAAATTTACCAAAAAAGACAACAATAACAATCAATTTGAGCATATATGCAATGGAAACATCACAACATTTCACCCCCAAAAAATTAAATAATCATAACAGACAAAAAAAAGGACCCAGAAAATTAAATTCGACGATTTACCCGGTAAATTATGGAAAAAGATTAATGTGTCATCCAGAAAATTGATTGAAAGAGGCGTTGTGATCTGCAAACAGAAAGAAGAGAGAGAAAAAAATAAAATTGAAGAGAGAGAATTGAAATATTTTGGAGCCTTTGATAGATGGTGTCAACGAGCAGAAGAATTCAGGGGGGTTTCATGGGGAAGAATTTTAGTTGTTGGGCGCGAAATTCGGTTCATGTCTCTAACCGTTAATGTCCCC
Organism: Beta vulgaris subsp. vulgaris; assembly: GCF_026745355.1. NCBI lineage: Eukaryota > Viridiplantae > Streptophyta > Magnoliopsida > Caryophyllales > Amaranthaceae > Beta > Beta vulgaris. Next base: position 47,027,939 of record NC_079204.1, on the reverse strand, counting down.
ACCAATTTAACTTCTTATTTTCGACGTGCTTTACATGTTTTGCACGTCCTTAGTAGTATCCTTGCTCAAACTTTGTTGACATTTCAAATTTTATGAAAATTTTTCACTTTAGTTTCTTATACTCTGTTTTTAAGCAATAGTTTGACTTTTACGATATTCACATACCTTTTTTGATCGTATTATTTTGCTAATGTATAAAATAAAAATGATGATATAAAAATGTTGTTGAATTTGTAATTTGTTTTAGTGTAACTTTTCATAATATCAATTGTCAAAGAATCAACTTAACAAAAAGCTTAAGCTTATAGTTGAAGTTCCAGAATTAGTTTTATACTATATTACGTCCGTTCAAGTGAGAGCCTGTGGGCCTTTAAGTGTAGATGTAGCACAAAGGCCTCCCTTTTACGGTTATACCTAGCGTTAAATATTCCACCTATCACTAGTGGAAAAAATCTTATATGTCACTTAATAACAGTTGCGGTTTTTGTAAAACTGCATCTGAAAATCAACATTAAAAATGGGAAGGAAAGGTGGAAGGACAATCTGATGTGGTCCTCTTGTGGACCGTCTCAGATTACAAAAACTGATGCGGTTTTGGTGGACCGCATTAGATTTTTCTTTTTTTCGAAAGTGTTGGCCCAATCTTCGCCAAAATGTCTTGCCCAATCATCGCCAAAATCGCTGGCCGAATCTTCCCCCTAATAAAACCTAACCCTAAGACGCTCCACACTCTACATTCCTCTCTCCCTCTCTCCTGAGCCCCGTCTTCTCTCTCCTCACGAGTTTGCATCTTCTCTCTCTCCACACTTCCACCTACACACACCACACACGACAATCACCACCAGCCATCGTTTCACCAACCAACCACCAAGAGCAAACACCAACCTTTTGTCGTCGTCGCCGCCTTCATTCGACTTCGTTGTATAAGATTTAGGGTTTGTTTAAAGATCAGAACTCGCCGCCGTCGCTGTCAAAACTCGCGACCCAGTTCAAATTCGTTACGATTTTGAAGAAAAAGCATGCAGATGAGGATTTCATTGGCTCGAAGCCGAAGTCGGTGCAGTTCGATTTTGAAGAAAAAGTATGCAGATGAGGATTTAAATTGCAGGTGATGGATTATTTGATGCATCTCAATATGAGTTTTTCAACAATTGCATAAGTTATTGTTTGCATCTTTTAATTTCTGGATTTTTGTAATACTTGAATATTCATATTTCTTTTTAATTCCTTTAATTTTTGTTTCGTTTTCATGTTGCTTTTTGTAATTATTTTGGAAATTTGTTTGTATTTTTATTGTATTTTTTTGTAATTATAATGCAATTTAGCTGTTATTTTTTGTTAATTTTGTTTTGGTGATTTTGTAAATGGGTATAATAACTGTTAATACAATTTGTATCAAGTCTGGAATATATTCAATCACTATGAACCATAAAATCACATACTCACTCATGAATAAACATTCACATCAATAATATGTACGAATCAAATGGAATCAATCAAAACAATCAAATAAAATATTCCCCATTCGCGTAATAAATTCTTACTCAACTAGAATAACTAAATAATTACTTTCATTTCTCAAAACGTTGATAATAATATTTTTTCCATCCAAAATAACCAAACTTATTGCTCAACGAAATAAAGATGCTAAAAAAAGGAAATTTAAACCAATTTAGCTTAGCTACTTATTCAACTACTAATCTTAGAACATGAATAAATATTCTATGGAGTGACATTATCATTCCTATCCTTATTTTCTTTTTACTTCTCTAGAGTAAACATTTCATCTTCAAAGTCTTCAATGTCCTCACTATCATAATAGTTATAACCTGGATTTCTAGCTCCACTAGATCTTCGAATCCTTTTGGTTTGAGGTACTGACAGGCGTGTCGCGCACCTAACAAAAATAAATAATCTAACTAATCCTCCTAACTATGTAGTAGGGTAAGTCAGAGTCGATCCCACAGAGAGAAAGTTGTTCTATAATTAGTCCTTAAATAATGGTAAGACTAAAGGAGGTTAATATCAATGATCGTCGAATTAACTATACTAATCAATATATAAATAAAAGACTCTACAGTTAAGTATCCCCACTAGCACGAAATAATACAAAATAATTTCTACCCCAAACTAATAAATTAAATGTTCACAAGGAAAAGTACACCCTATAAAGTACCATAAACCTCTCCCGAGTATCTATGGCTTCTCTAATATGCATTCAAGCCTACTCCCGTGGAATCATGCAAATTAAAGACATTAAACACGACACTTTAACTTCCTAACAATCCATTCTACGTACTCCCGTGGAGAACTTCATGTCCTTAATTGAAATACTCAAATCCGTCAAAATCCAACTCCCGTTGTGATCAAGACAATGGAATCATAACAATACTAGTTATCCCTAATCTAGTATTGGAATATGCACAATCAATCAAGCAAGAACAATTAACAATTAATATGAGAATTTAAAGAAACAATCATGAATTAAATCATACTAGGGTTCAACTTAACCATAGATAAAAGAACTACTCTATCATGAAATAAATAATGAAATCTAAAACTATAAAAGAAAACATAATTAAAGAAATCAGTGAAAGAAACTAATAGAACTCATGAATTAATGAAAAAGAATAAAAACTAGGGTTTTCACTAAAAACTAGAGAGGAAGAGAGGAGAAAACTAAACTAAACCTAAAACCTAAAAATTACGTGAAAAGGGAGGAGGAGAGATAAAAAGAATGAAAACCTATCTAAATAAATATTCAATAACCTAATATGACTTGGAAAGTAATTTACAAGATAAGGAAAGTCTTAAATATATCATTTAGAGATGTAAATGGATCGGGTTCGGGGCGGGTGGAGCATCACCCGCATCCATCACCCGCTACCATCCGCACCACCCGATCCATCCATCACCCGGAAAAATCACCACCCGAATCCATCCATCCATTTACTTCCGGGTGAACGGATGGATCGGGTTATAATCGGGTGAAATTACCTCAAAATAATGCTAACCATAAAATTTCAGAAAAATAAAGTTTCAACCGATAAAACCATAGATCCACAACCACAATTCAAATTAAGTTCAAAATCACAGTAATTTGCATATAAAAATTAGGAAAATTAGGTTGGGCATTGGGCTTTTAGATTTGGACATTTAGTTGGGCCTTGAGGATTGAACCTAAAAAATGTTTTTTTTAAATAAACGGGTGATGGGTCGGATTAACGGGTCGGGTGATGGATGAAAATTTTCTACCCGAATCCGATCCATCACCCGCATCCGTTAATCCGTCACCCGTCCACCATCCGTTTAAACCGGGTTTTTCACCCGTCCATTAGGACGGATGGACCGGGTGACCGGGTGGTCCACTGGATATTGCCATCTCTAATATCATTAATAGGCGGATTAGTGATCCGCGCGTACACGTGGCAGATTCCAGCATAAACAGTGCAATCTTCCGAAAGGCATAACTTCTTGACTAAAAGTCTCCTCGGGGCGTGCCACCTATCGTTGGAAATCTCTTCAAGTCTAGTTTCCAAATATGCTGGAATTACTCGATTCTAATAATCACATCAAAAGTTATGATCAGAAGAGTAGACATGACTCCTTTTCACATTTCTTCTAATGATTTTCCGCTTCGTTTTCGCTCAAATTCGTACTATAAAATATCTATGACGATCCTTATGCATTGTAGCTTCCTTCCAAGTGCTCCTAATCCTCAAGCTTAATTAATCATATTCCAAATATGTCCTCAATGCCTGAAATTCATCAAAAACAAGATTACATACTGAATAGGAGTAGAAAAATATAACTTAAGAATATAATGCATCAATGAACCTAAATATGAAACTAAATGCTCTAAAATGCAACCTAAATGCAACTAAAAACTATATATAAATATGACTTATCAGGTACATCGTCGTCCGACTCTGAATCACTGACGTCGCTCAGATAAGATCTCAAAGTAGCATTGTAGATGTCCTTTCAGATATGCCCTCTAGCCCTCTAGCACGATCAAACTTCTGAATTACCTCATCGCCGCTATCTGGGATGCCTACTTTCAAAACACGACACATAACAACATCTAGGCTGATGTAGCTCTCACTATCAGACTCCACATCATACTCATCATCTTTAAGCTCAATAGGGTTGCAGTAGCTTTCTACTCAGGCAGCTTCACTATTAGTCATGCCTTGAGGTCCGTTAACATGTGAACACGACATCTATAATAAATAATACCTCACTTAGCGTATATTCCCAACAATAAATAAAACCCCCTTTGTTTTTTTTATCATTCTCACTTTCCTGTGCGCGTCTTCCAATATACGTTTTATAACTTACATATCTTTCATTGTATATTAGTAAAAATTATAACGATTGAATATTAATAAAGTCCTAATTGAGACGAATCAAACAAGACCCCACATGACTATGTTTTTTCTTATAAATTGAGAAGATTTGAGAAGATTCTTTCTAAGCATGAATAGTGTCAAGATTCCAAGTGAGAAAGATAAAAAAAACTGAGGGAGTAATTAAGAATAAATAGATAATTTATAGCCACGATAACATTAAACAATTAAGTAGGGAATAAAAACATGAACATGCTGAACAAAACATTTAAATGTAGACATATAATGTTTCTATCCTATATGCCCTTCCTATTATACCCATCTCTCACAAAATTGATAAAGTAACATAAAATATAAACTAAGAGTACCAAAAATAAACAACTAAAATATATTAATAATTTCTAAAATGTAGAAAACGGAAAAATAAGATAAAAAAAACATTTTGGTAAAAAAAAATTTCGAACCTAAAAAAAATTTAACCTTAAAAAAATCCAACTTAAAAAAAATTCCGAACCAAAATTTTGAATCTTTTTGAAAACATGTTTCGAATTTATGAAATGATTTAAGCTCTACGAATAAGTAGGAGCTAGTTATCTTTAAAATTCGTATCAAGTAACTAGGCGCCTAAAAAAAAAGATTGGCACGAAAGGTCAATAAAAACAGCTCCAAGATGCCACTTTGTAACAGACCAATAATCCTCTCTTTTTTAAAATACCTTTTCAAATAAAACTTAGAGAATTATCAAAGTATTATAGATAGGGTTTTAAAAACAAGACAATTAACAACACATATCAACAGCAACAACAGAAAACAACCCAAACCTTGAGGATGCAATTGAAAAAGGCAGAAAGCAACAGCAAAAGAACGACGAATTTATAGGACGAATTAATTAATGAAAAAGGAAAATTTATAGCAATTAAACATAAAAAATAAATTAAAATTCGAAAAAATCATATCCTGTAAACTAAATTAAAGAAAAAATATTGTACAAACAAAAAATAAATTAGATTATACAAATTACAAATGAATTTCGACGTTGTCTTCGAGGATGGAAACAAAAATCAGATCTAAAGGACGACGGATGATGTTTGATAAAGATGATGTCTTTGAACGACGAGAATGACGACGGATACAATGAACGACGAGAACGATGATGAATTCGATGAGCACGACGAGAAGGACGATGAATTCGACGAGAAGAATTCAACGAGAACTACGAAGAATTCGACGAGAAGGCACTAACATAATTCAACGACGAGTTGGGTGATCGTTGGGAGGAGGGAAAGGAGAGAGATCGAGTGAAGAGAGGACATAGAGAGAGAGAGGGATCAGGGTTTGAGAGAGGAGGGAGGGCGATGTGGTTTGAGGAGGGAGGGCCCCGTGGTTTGAGTGAGGAGAGGAGAGAGAGAGAGAGACGGATTAGGGTTTGAGAGGGCGAAAATGGGCTGGGGTTATGGGGTTATAAGGGAATAAATGGGCACGAGAGTAATGGGCCGCATCTCCGGTTTTGATTTAAGAAAAATGAGAAAATCTGATGCGGTTCTAAGAACCGCATTAGATTTCAACAAAACCGCATCAGTTTTTTAATCTGATGCGGTCCACAAGAGGACCGCATCAGATTTTTTAATTTTTAATTGATTTTCTAATACTGTTTTGTTAAAATCGCATCTGTTATTAAGTGATAGATAGAGTTTTTTCCACTAGTGGTGCCCCCTAGTATAGTACTACCATACTAGTGATCAAAACCCTTAAAAATCCATACTCTAATATTTAAAACCCCAACATAAGTGTGCTAATAAATTCCAGCAACTTATAGTATCTTTAAAATTCTTTTAGAGTTACTCTAACATAGTTTTAAATAAGAAAGTACTCAATTTTCATAACTATAACATAGTACTACAAATTCCAATTTTTAAAACATTGAACCCATACTTTCATGCTTAAAACCTAATTCAAACATGTACTTTAAATCTAAAATTTAATTCATTTTCTAAACTACTTATATAATCTAAAATTTATATTTAAATAATAAAAGATACAAACCTTAATTATTAAAAAATCAAATTAATATATACTTAAACATTAAAACTAAAAATAACATAATATAGAGGAGTAAGAGAAAAAAACAAGAGGAAAGGAGAGAAGCTCACAACAGCCGAGGGACGGCTCCTGCTGCGCCGTCAACAGTAGCCGAGCAACGAAGGAGAGGGGGAGAGAGAAAAAACTGGTGGAGGAGAGGAGGAGAAAACCGAGAGAGAGAGAGTAGAAAATTAGCGTGAAGTTTTGTGTAATGTGTTGGATAATTTAGAGTATTTGGTTGATTGAGTTCATGTAACGTATAACTTGAATAACTTGGTTATGGTGTCGTTGTTCAAGTTACGTTAATTATACACGTAAATTGTTTATGGTGTAGTAAACAATAAGCGAAGGAAGATTGTATATGTTATATATGATAATATATTATGCTTGGTGGTTTAGCCAAGCATGCTGCACAAGCAGTGGGCTTATCGCATGGTTTAGCCAAGCATGCTGCACTAGCTGTGAGCTTATCGCACAACATGCTCGTGTAGGGCTAGAGGTGGGCTGGAAGCACTGTGGCACAACATGCTCGCGTGAATGCATCACAATGCTCGTCGCAAGCAGCAGGTGAAGGCTGAAAGCTTCGCGACTCGCGAAGGCTTGTGCGACTCGCGACAGGCTCGCGCGACTCGCGAGCTCTGTCGCGGCTCGCGACGAGAGCCTGTCTTCGGGCAAATTTTGTGTGCAGCGAGCGGTTTTTGACGGTTTTTGGCTGCGTGTATAAGAGTTGTTTGTACCACAGATGAAAGGAGATAGTTTTTCAGAATATTTCTCTCTAAAACAAGCACTCTCTCTAAAGTTTGAGATTGATCATCAACACAAATTACAAAATACTTATTCTCATTTTACAAGATTCATACGAGCGTGACTCTTGTTGTTCTTCTTTGTATCTCGAAATTGAATTCCGTGCAACCCGTGCTTCGTATAGGGTCGGAATATCACTTTTGGGAAAGTGTCTACACACGCCTAGAAGATTCGTAGTTAATTGTATTCATCTTCTTCACCCTTTTCTAGTTCTAACAACAATCAAAGTGATATTTTTTGAAGATGGCTACGGTACGTGAAATGACTTCGAATTTTCAGAAACTTGAAAAGTTTGAGGGTGTGGGATTCCGTAGATGGCAAAAGAAGATGCATTTTCTTCTCACTTCTCTTTCGGTGGCATATGTTTTGAGTACTCCAAAACCCGAGTTTGTGGAAGAGAAACTTTGGAGGCCTCAAGGAGAAGGAACAAGTGGGAGAATGACGATTATATATGTCGTGGTCACATTTTAAAGGTATGTCTGACACTTTATTTGATGTTTATCAATTTTATGAATCCGCTAAAATGCTTTGGGATGACCTTGAGTCAAAGTACATGGCCGAAGATGCATCTAGTAAGAAGTTCTTAGTTAGTAATTTCAATAACTTTAAGATGAATGAAACAAGGCCTGTGATGGAACAATTCCATGAAATTCAAAGGATTTTAGGAAGTTTTAAACAACACAATATTAGTATGGATGAAACTTTTATTGTTTCTTCAATAATAGACAAATTACCACCAAGTTGGAAGGATGTTAGAAATACTCTTAAACATAGGAAAGATGATATAAATGTGGAACAATTGGGTGCTCATCTTCGGATTGAAGAGGGCATTCGGGTTCAAGATGGACAAAAGGAGGTAAATCCTAATTCTTCTACCATTAACATGGTGGAGGATGGAAAGTTCAAAGACTCAAATCCTAAGAAGAGGGCTAATAATTTCACCAAAGGCAACAATTTAAGAAGCCTAAGAATGGTGGAGGTGTTCAACAACGTGGTTGTTGGGAGTGTGGCAAGCCCGGACACTTCAAAAAGGATTGCTTCCTATGGAAGAGGAAAATGAACAAAAAGAATGAGCAAGGTGGAGGGAAAGGCGAGTCTAGCCAATCCCAAGCCAAACAAGGTACTTGTACACAACTTTCATGTAATTCAAGTTTGAATTATATGTGTATGATTTCTGAAATCTTTTGTGTACAGGATGATTGTTCATGGTAACATCGATTCAGGAGCTTCAAGGCATGTGTGCAAGGAGCGGTCTTCATTCAAAACCTTCAAGGAGGTGGACAATGGAGAAGTTCTATACATGGGGAATGACTCTACAGCTCAAGTTCTCGGGGTAGGACAAGTAGAGTTGGTCTTTAGTTCCGGCAAATCTCTAGTGTTAAGAGATGTTGTATTTGCTCCGGAACTTAGGCGTAATCTAGTGTCAGGAGCTATCTTGAATCGAATAGGTTTTAAAATGGTTTTTGAGTCGGACAAATTTATATTATCTAAGGGTGGTTTGTTTGTTGGACTTGGTTATTTTGTAATGGTATGTTTAAACTTGCATTTCAAATGCTTTAGTAACAATGTGTGTGTTATTAATGATAATTCTTCTCTTTGGCATTTAAGACTTGGTCATGTTAATTATAGAAAATTATATTCTATGGCTAAGGATGATTTAATTCCTGCTTTTGATCCAAGTATTGAGAAGTGTAGAACATGCATGCTTACCAAAATAACTAGGTGTTCTTTCCCTAATAATGTGGAAAGAGATACTAAATTGCTTGATTTGGTACATAGTGATCTTTGTGATTTTCATAGTACACCTTCTTTAGGAAACAAAAAATATATAGTAACATTTATTGATGATCATTCACGATTTTGTTATGTATATCTATTGTCTACTAAAGATGAAGCCCTAGAAAAATTTGAGATCTATAAAAATGAAGTAGAATTGCAACTAAGTGACAAGGTTAAACGGTTTAGAACCGATAGAGGTGGTGAATTTCATAATCCTAGTTATTTCCAAGCTTTAGGAATAATACATGAAACAACCGCGGCTTATACACCACAACAAAATGGTGTAGCGGAAAGAAAAATAGAACTTTACAAGAGATGGTAAATTCTATGTTATCCTACTCGGGTTTGAGTGATGGTTTTTGGGGTGAAGCGGTTTTAACCGCTTGTTACATCTTAAATCGTGTTCCTATGAAAAAGAACAAAGTAACCCCTTATGAATTATGGTACAAAAGAAAACCAAATCTAAGTTACATTAGAGTTTGGGGATGTAGGGCAATAGTGAAAGTGCCGGAACCTAAACGTAAAAATTAGGTGAAAGAGGAGTTGAATGCATCTTTATAGGATATGCTTCTCATAGCAAATCCTATAGGTTCTATGTTATAGAACAAAACGACTTTTGGTCGGTTCACACTATTGTGGAGTCAAGGGATGCAATTTTTGATGAAAATAGATATTCATCGGTTCCTAGACCAAAGGATATAACTCCAAGTACCGAAATTCAAGAATTGATCAAACTAATGATCAAGAGTTAGATGAACAAATTCTAGATGAAAATGTTGCATCTACATCAACTCAACCAAGGAGAAGTAAACGGGTTAGGAAAGAGAAATCTTTTGGCCCGGATTTTCATGTATATTTGGTTGAAGGATCAAGAGATAGTGTTTTGACTAAATTTCCATATGTCTATAATGTGGAAGGGGATCCTTTAACATATGATGAGGCCATGCAATCTCAAGATGCTTCATTTTGGAAAGAAGCTATTGATGATGAAATGGACTCAATCATGGGGAATAACACATGGGTTTTAGCGGACCTACCTCCTAAATGTAAACCAATAGGGTGCAAATGGATTTTCAAGAAGAAAATGAAAATCGATGGAACTATTGACAAGTTCAAAGCCCGGTTAGTGGCACAAGGCTTTTCTCAAAAGCCGGGTATCGATTATTTCGATACATATGCACCTGTAGCTCGAATCTCCACTATAAGATTATTGATTGCCTTGCAGCAATTCATAATCTTGTGATCCATCAAATGGATGTCAAGACTGCGTTCTTGTATGGAGAATTAGATGAGGAGGTTTACATGAGACAACCGGTTGGATTTGTTGTCAAAGGTCAAGAACAAAAAGTTTGCAAACTAATTAGATCTTTGTATGGGCTAAAACAAGCACCTAAGCAATGGCATCAAAAATTTGATGAGGTAGTGTTGTCTAATGGATTCAAATTGAACAATTCAGACAAGTGTGTATATAGCAAATTTGATGACAATGGTCATGGTTGTATGATTTGCTTATATGTAGATGACATGCTAATTTTTGGAACTGATTTATCCCAAGTTGAGTGGACTAAATCTTTTCTATCGTCTAAGTTCTCAATGAAAGATTTGGGGGAGGCGGATGTCATTCTAGGAATTAGAATTAAAAGAAGCAAAGGTAAATTGAGTTTGTCTCAATCTCACTACATCGAAAAGGTTCTTAAGAAATTCGATGTTAGTGGTTGCTCTTTTGTGTCAACTCCAATGGACCCTAGTGAGAAATTACTACCTAATGTAGGTAGTGCTGTATCTCAACTTGAGTATTCAAGGGTAATTGGATGTTTGATGTATGCTATGACGAGTACTAGGCCGGATATCGCATTTGCGGTAGGCAAACTTAGTAGGTATACTAGTAATCCTAGTGTACAACATTGGCAAGCTATTCGTCGTGTGTTAAGGTATTTAGGAAAAACCAAGGACTATGGTTTATCCTACAGTGGTATCCTTCGGTTTTAGAAGGTATTCGGATGCAAGTTGGATCTCTAATAAGAGGATCACTCTTCTACAAGTGGATGGGTATTTCTACTTGGGGGAGGTGCTATATCTTGGGCTTCCAAGAAACAAACTTGCATAGCGGATTCCTCCATGACTTCGGAATTCATTGCTTTATCTTCCGCAAGCAAAGAGGCGGAGTGGTTGAAGAATCTCATGATTGAGATTCCTTTGTTGCCGATATCGCCCATAGCGATTCATTGTGATAACGATGCTGCTTTGGCAAGAGCATATAGTCAAGTCTATAATGGTAAGTCAAGACATATTGGTGTGCGGCATAGCTACATCCAAGGACTTATCAAAGATAGTGTAATCACTGTTGACTATGTACGTACAACGTATAATCTAGCGGATTGTTTTACAAAGGCCTTGGCTAGAGATAATGTAAAGAGGATGGCAATCGGTTTAGGATTGGAGCCCCTCGAGAATCACGAATGAGGGAATCTTAACTTAACGCCCAATATGACGTTGGGTCTTAAGTTCAATAAGATTAATTTCTTCATTTAGATGATTGTAGAACTTTATTCATCCTAAGTTTATAGTTCTATAACTGTGTTGTATAAGGAGGTTGTATAACTTAATAGGTCTCTTGTTTTGCTTTCACAGTAGCATGTATTTTAGAGATCTACCTATGTAAGTGTGAAGTTTAGCCGCTTCAAGGAGCTATTGGGGCATAGCTTTGATACACTTATGAATAGATATGGACACAAGGCTTTATGTGTCGGTTAATAATGAGTTTAAGTAAATTTATCTTGTGTGTATTGTATCTTCGGGTTTCCATTATGTATTGAAATTGGTTCAATCGTTATCGACACCAATTGGATACGGATACTTGGAATGTGTACTTTACTATATGAAAGTTCAAGTTTTATACACTTTCATTTATGCATGAGATGTTTGGTTTGATGATGTTTAGTGCTAATTATCTTTTAGAATACTCTAAATGGGGGAGATTGTTGGATAATTTAGAGTATTTGGTTGATTGAGTTCATGTAACGTATAACTTGAATAACTTGGTTATGGTGTCGTTGTTCAAGTTACGTTAATTATACACGTAAATTGTTTATGGTGTAGTAAACAATAAGCGAAGGAAGATTGTATATGTTATATATGTATAATATATTATGCTTGGTGGTTTAGCCAAGCATGCTGCACAAGCAGTGGGCTTATCGCATGGTTTAGCCAAGCATGCTGCACTAGCTGTGAGCTTATCGCACAACATGCTCGTGTAGGGCTAGAGGTTGGGCTGGAAGCACTGTGGCACAACATGCTCGCGCTGAATGCATCACAATGCTCGTCGCAAGCAGCAGGTGAAGGCTGAAAGCTTCGCGACTCGCGAAGGCTTGTCGCGACTCGCGACAGGCTCGCTCGCGACTCGCGAGCTCTGTCGCGGCTCGCGACGAGAGCCTGTCTTCGGGCAAATTTTGTGTGCAGCGAGCGGTTCTTTGACGGTTTTTGGCTGCGTGTATAAGAGTTGTTTGTACCACAGATGAAAGGAGATAGTTTTTCAGAATATTTCTCTCTAAAACAAGCACTCTCTCTAAAGTTTGAGAGGATTGATCATCAAACACAAAATTACAAATACTTATTCTCATTTTACAAGATTCATACGAGCGTGACTCTTGTAGTTCTTCTTTGTATCTCGAAATTGGATTCCGTGCAACCCGTGCTTCGTATAGGGTCGGAATATCACTTTTGGGAAAGTGTCTACACACGCCTAGAAGATTCGTAGTTAATTGTATTCATCTTCTTCACCCTTTTTCTATAGTTCTTACATAATGTGGCAGAATTATGAACTAGGAGAGTATTTATAGGTTCCTCCATCAGGGGTCCAAAAGAGAATTGGGCTTGATGGGTTAATTTAATGAAATGTGATCGTATAAAAGTTATGGTGGTTTAAGCTCCTCTATCCATTATTAAAATCTTTGTACTTCAACTAAACTAATTAAATTATGGAATAATTTTCAAAGTATGATTCAATAAATATTTGATTATTCACAAAAATTAAATAATCCTTTGACTTTAAAAATAGTCAACACTTTAAGAAATTAATTATTTAAATACTAAAATATATATAAATGTACTTTAAATGTATTTATAAAATTCATAAAATTGTGGAGCATTACAGGAACGGTTCCATGTGGCACTATTCTCAAGCTTCGGATAGACATGTTTATAATGTCGTTTAAAAATATTAACAATGTGTAGTTACTAGGAATGAAACACAAGACCTTTGAAATGAAATGTGAGAGTTTAACCATTAATCCGCTACAATTGTAATGCTTAATGTTTCAAAGTAAAACATAATAAAGTCTTATGATTATATATAATTATAATGAGATAGACAAGCTTTTTCATCTCTAACACTTTTATTAAGTAATAATTACATTCACTTAACCAATTCCATTGAAACTGTTATTTTTATCACCAATTCCTTAGAAGTTTTTTTTTTAAAAAAAAAAAACCACAACTTATCACGCCATAATGTCCATTTTTAAATTTCGCACTAGACATAATATTATGAAAAACTAATAAAATCAATTATGAAATTCATGAATAAAATAATATATTTGATGATTGTATAACTGACACTGAGGTATCGTCCGGTCCAAAATACTAGTTTTAGTTTAATATTAGACAGTCTCTTACAACACCAACTAATGTATATATATTACCTCCTATGAATATAAGTTACAAACTCATCAAACATAATTTTGCTATGAAAAATATATTATTAGCCTTTGTTCCTACTATTATCTACCATGTGGTGTAATATTGATTCGATACTAAGCCTGTCTCTTTTTAATCACCTTATTAGAAGAACAATGAATTCCAAAAAAAAAAGGTGAGTGTTAAATTAGCATTACTCAAGTTAATTTTTTTAGTTAAAAAAAGGATTTAAATAAGTGTTTTATCATCTCTATTATATAAGGGAAGAGGGGAGCAATGGTGTCCTCTTTTGAAATGCCTATTTTGTCCCCCTTCTCTTTCTAAATTGCAAAAGGAATGTCAAAATCAAAATCGGCACTCATAGAAAACTACCGAATATTAATTTACAACACTCACAAATCACTTAAAAGAAGAAACTTTACAAATCACTCATACAATTAAGAAAATCACGTTATAAAAATCACGCAAATCACTCAAATAATCAGAAAACTTTATTAAAACTAATCAAAATCAACGTACAAACTAAAACTACTAACCTAGAACGTCAATACATACAAAAACATTTACAAAAATTTACTTACAAATCAAAATACTCAAGAATCATTCACAATTAATGGTGGGCCATGATAAAAGATAGAGGTGTATTTGTAGTGAAATCAGTTAGAAGTTAGACAAGGAAAAAATTATTACTTTTTTTTATAGTGTTTCCTATAATAAAACTTTTACATATATTTGGACCTATCTTTTTCTATTATATACTAGTGATTAATTATCAAGGTAAAAAGGTTTATGTAAAATATCATTCAAGAATTAATGTACAACATATCTCTATTATATAAGGGAAGGGGGGAGCTATGGTGTCCCAAATAAAGAGACTATGTTACCCCCTTCTCATTCTAAATTACAAATTTACTTACAAATCAAAGGGGGCATCAAACAAAAATACCAAAAATATAATTATAACAATCACTCACAAACTACAACTGAAAAAATTGACTTGAAATCAAAGTGTCCACTTTCCTTACAATTTATGAAGTACTATACTTAATTCAAAAATCAACTAAAAAATTATAATATTAGAAATCAAAAATAAATTCAATAAAATTTCTATTTTGTTCATAGAATTTAACTTTCAAAGGTAAAAAAAAAAAACAAAAAGAATGGTGAGAGACTTAAGTGACAGAAACTAAACCAATCAAATTTTGCAACTAAAAAGAATCATACTTCGTATGTCTAATGTTCAAATTTCGACTCCTATGCCGAAAAAATTGAGTTTCTGTTTCGAAAAAAAATTCAAGCACTCATCGCGTGCAAAAAATTCTAGTATTAAAAGAACCAAGACTAGTTCAAGCATTACAATGCATTATTGTTATTAGCTTATTTTCTCCAAAGAGGGAAAAAGTGAAACCTAATCAGTGTAGTCCTTGACTAAAAGACCTACACCAACCTTGTCATGTCCACAAAATAGAAAAAATGTTACATTGGTGCGTTACATTTTTCACCAAACATTTCATAGGACCGTGTGAGTGTGCCAAATGAGGTTGCCTTGATTTGAACTGTAATTATGTGTTTACATGAAGAATTATTAGGGTGGTAGCATAGCGTTTTCATGAATAGGTACGAAGGAGTGGTATTCCCACATGATTGGACGTAGATTTGATTCTCTTTTTGTGAAAGCCATTGATGTTTGTACAGCTATGTAAAAGCCATTGAAGTTAGTACAGCTGGTACCATATAGTATTGGCATTAGTGGAAGGAAATGTTCGCAGTTGACAAGTGCACGTTAAAATAATACAACAATGGAGCACGAGAAATTGTTTGATGTTGGAGCCTTGGAGGGTTACCCTGATATGATATGTAGCCTATAGGACATTTTGTTTTTGTCTCTAGACCTTGTTTTTAATGAGTAAAGACTGATCTAAATTTATGTTCCTTAAATCTGAGAAGTTTATAGCATTATTTCATATAGGGCTCAGAGACTCTCAATCTCTAATCTCTTATTTTGGCTAATCTATATGTAATTCGTTCAATAAAAATTTTCTGATCTTTTATAATTTATTGATTGTGTTTTCTTTTTCTTTTTCGTTTTTATGTGAGTAAAGGTACACGGTATAGAAACATCCAATTACCTTTTGCAATTACTTCATCAGTTTCCAAATAGATGTCTTCCAATTCCCTTTTCCATTCCAAGTATTTGTATTAACCACCCTACCAATTTGCAAATAGATGTCTTCCAATATCCTTTTTAGCTGTATTTTCTTAGATAAATATTACACTTTTCACAAAAGGAAAAATAATCATATGTCCCATTAATTTGTATCATAACTGGTGTCATTCAATTTAATTGTTTGAAGTTAAATATTTTTTGCTTTATTTAAAATGCGAAGTTTATTTAAGTCTAATGATGGGGACGAATATATAATAATGAGTAGTTTGAGTGGCACATATAATAGTAAAAAAAAAAAAGTGAGAAAAAAATTTGAACTCCCACAAAAAGTAATGTGGTCGTCTTTCTCTCTCCTTAAATAGAGTATGATCCCTACCGACATGAAAAACTAACCACAAATTCAAGCATTTTTCTTTCTTATTTATCATTTCATTAGATTGATTTATCTATACAAATATATTAAAAGTCTTCCTTGAGGAAGTCTGTGCCACGTGGCACTTTCCTCAAACTTTTAATATAAATGTTTTATGTCCATGTGTGCTTCTCAATTAAAAAAAAATATTGTGTAATTGCAGGGTCTCGAACACTTGACATTTGAAATGAAAAATAAGAGTTTAACCATCAATACATTATGACTTTATTGTCTAATGTTTGAAATAAAATATGATAAGTCTTATAATAATTATTCTTGATTGAAAAGACTTAAACAAGTACTCCCTCCGTTTCATTTTAATTTACTTACTTCACTTCGGGGAAGAACCAAGGAGGAATACAAAAATATGAGATAGAAACTAAAAAGTGAGAGAGAGAGAGAGAAACAAAAGAGTAGGTTAAACTATTACAAAGTGAATGACATGTGTGGAAAAAGAGGAAAAAGTAGATGTGATGATATGTTACCAAAAATAGAAAAAGCAACAGTGTATAGATTAAAAAGAAATTGACTAATATAAAAAGGAAAGTGTGTAGATTAAAAAGAAACGGAGTGTGTATATAATATAACTCTTATTACATAACTAACAAGAGACTATTGATGTCATAGTCTCTTACCACAATTCCAAGCTATTATTTTCAAACTTAAATCTTTCAGATTTTTTATTTCTCACGTCATGACGTAAACTTTTCAATTCTTTAATGTACAAATACGAAAAGTGGCAAAATGAATTACTAAATTTAAGAATAATAACATATTAATTTGTTTATTGTAACTGACCCGAGATGTTTTTACTCCTAAAATTTGTGCTAGAAAGAAGGGTATTTTTGTCATAAAATACCTTACCTAATACATTTTTTTTTTTTTTGAAAAAAGTACCTTATAAGCAAATTGTTTTCAAAAATTGCCTTATAAAACTTTTTTGTTATGAAATGACACCTTTTGCCGGATTTTAGGAGTTAACCAAAGTCTCCGGCGTTGACTTAGTCGCGTGACTTACACGTGATCATCAAAGCATCCCCAAGTCCCTAATATTGACCTCCATTTACAGATTTTCCTACACCCCCCAAAACCCCCTTCTTTCTCTTCTCCATCCCCTCCTCCTTGAATCTCCATTTTCCTTTCTTTACATGGACAACAACAATCTATGGGATATGATTTGCAGCAACCATTTGCAGATCCTCAAGTCTTGGGAGCTCCAAGACCCATCTTCATGCACCCACATTATCATGATAGTTCCCCAAATCTAATGAACCAACAATATATACCTGCCGTAGAAATGATAATGGCTCCTCTTTCCCATTTGAGCACGAATTCGAATATCACCTTTAGTACAGCTATCAAAGAGGATTGTTGCAATGTATACCAAACTGGATACGAGAAGGAGCAGAGGGAGAAGAAGAGAAGGGTGAGAATGAAACATGGAGAGTTATGGAGGTGAAGAGGAAGAAGAAAGAGAATCGGGCCAATTGGGGGTCGAGGGAATTGGGATAAGTTAGTTAATTGATTCAAATTAGGGATCTTGGGAGGGTTTAATTGTCATGTGCAAATCACGTGACCCAGTCAACACCGGAGAGTTTGGTCAACTCCCAAAATCCGACAAAAGGAGTCATTTCACAACAAGAAAAAACCTTTTATAAAGTGTCCTTTACAGCAAGTTTTTTATAAGGTACTTTTAACAAAAAAGAATTTTATAAGATAATTTTTGACAAAAAAACCCTATAATTAAATTAAACTTTTCTTTGTATAAGAAGGGAATATCTAATATCATGCTATAAACAAGGAGAAATAGATTAAAATTCACTATTGTATAACAGTGAGTTTTTTGAAGTGCATGGTAGGAGTATAATAAAAGAGGGGTTGCATTTTCATATACTATTATGGGTGTTCCGTATATACACTATTACATAAAGGTGCCATATTGTTTTTTTTTTTGGTTAACGGAAGTAGAAATTAGAGTACCATAATTGTTTTACAAACAGACATAGTTAAGTGGCTGGATGGCTATCGCCCCTTACATTTCCACACAAACATAATTGTTCAAATGTTAAATCCTCAAGTCTAATACAAGTTCTTCCCAAAGTGGAGATGAAAATTGGAGGAACTCTACATCTTCCCTACTTCTTTCCCTAATTATTAGTTTGGCCAGAACGTCTGCTTCCCCTGTTTGCTCTCTTCTTGCTTTAAGAACCCCTTTAACTTGTCCCTCATGCAACAACGTGTTGCAATTTTTTGTAATGTTAGTATATCTATACTTAATCTTTGTCTCTCAATTTGTTGTGCATGTGCATGTTAAGTTTTGATGATAAAAACTAATATAATATGTTATAGTATGAAAGTTTGTGACAGATGTTTGAGAAAGGAATAAATAAATGAAGACTTTGAAGAAATGAAGAATCAAGATTGAAGTCCAAGTTTAGTTACTATATGCAAATTGTAATATGCTAGAATAGATGATATATTCAGTGTAAAATTTAGAAATATAAAATTAAGATAATTATTATTTTCTTAAAAGTAAGGAAATAAATAATTATGTTAATTTTATATATCTATATAAACGAAAAAATATATTCGAAAATCAAGTTTTAATAAAAATGATTTAGGAAAGAATTTTAAGTAAAACGTGTTTTTAATAAAAAAAACGAGTAAACCAAGTTTGTGATAAAAAAAAAAAGATTTTCGAAAACAGTTTTGGGAAAAAGAATTTTCGAAATAATAAAGAAATATGACATAAAAAAAGAAAATCCATTGGTTATCAGAGATATAAATAAACATTAATTTAAGGAAAACTCATCTTTTTAGAATTAAAGATAATTAAAGATGAAAAGGATAATTTATCCTCTAAAAAGAAAAGGATTTATCCCTTAAATTAAGGAGTAAAAGATAAATATATATTGAAGGATTTTCAATGAGTCCATGTACTATAAAATGGATTATAATTCAGTTTTATAATTGACGTTTTCTAAGAAAGAAAAATCAGAGATATTAAGAACTGAAAACAATTTCCTAAGGCACAGAGTTTAGCATTTTTCGAGTCAATTTGAGTAGCTATTCAACGTTTGTAATTGTCCTCTAAATTGCTTGAATAAGAAGCACACATTTGAGGATCTTTTCTTTCTGTAATTTCTTAATTATAGAGAGTTGTAACACTTAGAGTTAAGTGTTGGGGAGCACTACTAGGGTTAGTAGTAGGGGAGTCTTATTGTATCAAGAGGTTGATATTTTAGGACTCAAAGAAATAAAAGAGTTTAGTTCGTGTGGACTTAGATCTTAGAGGTGAGATTGAAACACGTTATATCTTGTCTTTAAGTGTTAATTTCATATAGTTTTAGTTTTAATTTTCGCAAAAACTCAAATCAGAGATTTATGAGTGTTTCGCACAGTGCCACAACAAAGGTTTTGCTAAAATCGATTAGATTACGTCACTCAATTCCACCCCCTCCCCCTTTCTTGAGTGTCACCTTGTGTTCCGACAAGTGGTATCAGAACAGGTTATTCTCGTAAGACTAATCTCAAGAGAATAGAAATCATGAATATGTAAGATGACTCTCAAGATAGGCACTCCAAGTGTCCTACTTTCAATGGAAAGGATTACGTATGGTGGAACACAAGAATGAGGATCTACATTCAAGGTTCAAACTATGAGTGCTGGAGAATCATAAGAACAAGACCTATTCTGATCCTAATCAAAGATGCTGAAGGAGAGATGGTCGACATAGATGAAGATGATTACAATTCGGTTGACTATGCAAAAGCCGAAAAAAATTTCAAAGCTATGAGTATTCTCCAATATGGAATTGGACCCGATGAATATTCAAGGATTTTGGCATGTACTACTACTAAGGAAATATGGCACACTGGAGGTGGCCCACGAAGGTACAAATGAGGTAAATCAATCTAGAATAGATCTGCTTGTCCAACAATGATCTGTTTACTATGAATAAGGACGAATCTATTAAAGAGATGTTCAGTAGATTCACGCTAATCACTAATAAACTGTGTTCTCTAGGAAAAACCTACTCTTCTGAAGATCTAGTAAGAAAAGTGTTAAGGAGTTTAACAAATTATAAATCAACGGCTTCTAAAAATCACTGCTATTCAAGAGGCTAAAGACTTGACTAAACTCTCATTAGAACAACTAATTGGTTCATTAATGACTCGTGAACTTGTTTTAGATTCCAAAACTAATGAACCAAAGAATAAAGGTTTAGCCTTGAAAACTGAATTAGAAACTGAAGATAGTGATAGTGATGATGAGGTGGCGTTTCTCACTAGAAATTTCAGAATTTTCTCAAAAAGAACAGGAACAACAATTCCAGAAGAAGTGGAAACTTCAAAGGTAAGGGTACTACTTCTAACCTTAAGAAAAGTGCTACTAACTCTGGTTGTTTCAAGTGTGGTGAGTTCGACCACAGGATTAAAGAATGTCCCCTATGGGATGATGAAAAGCCCAAGGAAAAACAAGAGCAGTCAAAGAAAGAATTCAAGAAAGCAATGATTGCTGTAGTTTGGGGAGATTCGGATTCTGAAGAAGAACAGAGCGTAGCACAGTGCCACAAGGCTTAACTATGTCTGAAAGCTATACAGACAACACTGAAAAAGGCATTGTGTCAAGACGACTCACATCTATGCCTTATGGCTAAAAGTTTGAACTCTCTAGAAGAAATCGAAGACAGTTAGGTAAGCCTAATATCCTTAAAACCCTCAATTCATCTTCTTTCAAAAAATTAACTTGTTACCTTGCTTGGAAACTTTATTGATGATTGTCAAGACATGAATCATAACTTTGATATTATGAAAAAGGAAATAAAGAACTTGACCAAGCAAAAGACAAGACTAGAACTTGAATATAAGGACTTATTGAAAGAACATAAAACACTGATGAAAAAGATTGATGAACGAGAGAAAACTATTAACGAGAAAGACACCAAGATAAACGCACTAAAATATGAAAAATCTCTTGCTAAAACCTCGTAAATTGGCATAGTGCCATCCACTGTATTAGAAGCTGAAAAATCATGTCTTGAAAAACAAATTGAATCATTAAATCATGAGTTAGTTGAACTTAAGAATTCAAGACAGAAATCAAAATTTGTTCCACTAATGTTGCCAAGTGATGCTAAGATAAGTGAAGAACTTGATAATGTTAAAAGAGATTTAGAAATTTCCAGAAAAAGAAGTAGTGATTTAAATATCTCAGCCGAATTCTTGGAATCACAAGAAAGATGCATGAAAAGTGGACTGATGGAATAAATTAAATGCTCCAAATCACTTAACTAGCACCACAAAGAATGTGAACATAACTGTTTTAGGATATACTGGTCAGCAATGCAGTGCACGGCACAGTGCCAGAACCTTCGAAAGAGATTTTCGAAAAAGAAAATACGTGGATCTACCTGAATATCTAATTTGCAACTTTTGTGGAAATAATGTCACTTAATTGAGGACCATAACATTAGGAAAAAACAAATTGCAAAGAATGTTAAACATGTTACTCAAATATGGGTTAGGAAAGATACACAAGATGCTCAACGAAAGAAAAAGGGACCCAAGCAAATTTGGGTTCCTAAAACTAACAAGTGACTCTTTTGCAGGTAAAACATGAGAGGAAACAACCTATGAGACCTCGAAAGTGGTTGCTCAAGACACATGACTGGTGATAGATCTCAATTCCTCTTACTAGTAGCCCATAATGGAGGGTGTGTTACATTTGGCGATAATAAAAAGGAAGAAATAATTGGAATAGGAAATGTCGGTAAATCCCTAACACACTTCATCGAGAATGTAATGTTGGTAAATGGTTTAAAACAATTTGTTAAGTATATCTCAATTGTGTGATCGAGGTAATATAGTGGAGTTTCAAGCAAATATGTGCAAAATCATTAACAAGGACACCTAGGAATTAATTTTGGAAGGTAAGAGGTTAAATAATGTTTACATAACTTATCTAAACACCTTACCTAAGGATAAAATTTCATGCATGAGTGCTCTACAAGATAACCCTTTACTTTGGCATAAAAGACTTGGACATGTTAGTGCTAGATTGCTTAACAAATTAAGAAAAATGGATTTAGTTGATGGCCTACCATCTATAAACTTTGATTGGGAAGCAATTTGTAATGCTTATGCTAGATGCAAACATGTTCGATCGTCCTTTAAGTCAAAAACATTTGTTAGCACCTTTAAACCCTTGGAATTAATTCATATGGATCTCTGTGGTCCAATGAGTGTAAGGAGTAGAGGTGGTAGCAAATATGTATTAATACTTGTTCATGATTTTTCTAGATTTGTATGGAAGTTATTCCTTGGTGGCAAAGATGAAACGTTTGATGTATTTCTAGTCCACATTCGAAAAGTTCAAAATCAAACAAACTACAAACTGTTATCTGTTAGAACTGATCATGGCGCTGAGTTTGAAAATACAAATTTCGAGAAATTTTGCTATGACAATGGAATTGATCATAACTTCTCTGCTCCAAGGACTCCACAACAGAATGGAGTTGTAGAAAGGATGAATCGTACTTTAGAAGACATGTCTAGAACCATGCTATTATACAGTGGCTTGCCTAGAAATTTTTGGGCCGAGAAAGTGAGTATTGCATGCTACATATATAATAGAACTAAAGTACGATCCATCTTGAATAAAACTCCATATGAACTTGTTAAAGGTAGGAAACCAAATATATCTCACTTAAGATGTTTTGGATGTACTTGTTATGTTCATAACAATGGCAAGGATAATTTGGGTAAGTTTGATCCAAGGAGTGATGAAGCAGTGTCTATAGGATACTCTCCTCATAGCAAAGCTTATAAAGTATACAATAAAAGAACAATGCGGATAAAGGAGAGTGTTCATGTCATATTTGATGAAACTGATAAAAATTCTCAAGAAGTGCAGGTAGATGATGATGAAGACTTCTCTATCGGACTATGTAGAGAATCACTAGACAACCAGAATGTTGAAAAACAAACTGAAATAGTTTCTGGAGCACAGTGCATGGCACAGTCCGAGGCACAAAACAACAATTGTGACGAGCGGGAACAAAATACAAAAGAAGTAACTGAAATTGCCGAAGTTCAAACCTTAGAAGAACCTACAGAAGATGAAGGCAATCCAATAATCAAAAATGTTAGTACCAGCTCAGAGCATGGCACTGTGCCATCGGACAAAACTTTCACTCCAAAGAAATGGAAATATCAAAGCTCACATCCTACTGACTTAATACTTATGGACATTGCAAAGGGAGTTCAACTGGTTCATCTCTTCATAATTTTTGTGCTTTTAATGCATTTATATCTGAAATTGAATCTACAAACTATAAAATTGCATTAACTGACCCTGATTGGATTGTTGCCATGCAAGATGAATTAAATTAGTTTAAGAGAAACGAAGTCGGGCACTTAGAACCTCGTCCCACTACTCAATCAGTTATTGGAACAAAATGGGTTTCTCGAAACAAATTGGATGATAGTGGGATGATTGTTCGAAATAAAGCTAGACTTGTATGTCAAAGATTCAACCAGCAAGAGGGAATTGACTATGATGAAACATTTGCTCCTGTAGCCCGTTTAGAAGCTATTAGAATTCTGATATCCTTTACTGCCTTTAAAAACATTAAACTATTTCAGATGGATGTCAAAACTACCTTTTTAAATGGCTACTTGAAGAAAACAGTGTATGTTGAACAACCTCTTGGCTTCACTGATCCAAATTTTCTTAACCATGTTTTCCTAACAATTTATGTGGATGATATTATCTTTGGAGCTACCACAGAATTGTTATGTCATTATTTTGCTGAACTAATGAAAATAAAGTGAGTTTGAAATGTATATGATGGGAGAATTAAGTTTCTTCCTAGGTCTACAAATCAAACAACTTGAGACTGGATTAATAATACATCAACAAAAATATGTGAATGAGCTATTGAAAAAGTATGGTATGGAGGACTCAAAAACTTATCCCACACCTACTGCAATCAAGTTAGATTTGGACGAAAATATTAAGAAAGTAGATGAAACAATCTACAGAGGTATGATCGGGTCTCTTCTCTACTTAATTTCCGGTCGACTAGATATTCTGCATAGTGTATGCCTTTGTGCCAGATTTCAGTCTTGTCCAAAAGAATCACACTTAAAAGTTGTCCAACGAATATTTAGATACTTAAGGGGCACTAACAACTTGTATCTATGGTATCCTACAGGAGGAACTTTTGACTTGATTGGTTTTTCTGATGCAAATTATGCAGGATTTCTGGTAGATAGGAAGAGTACTTTTGGAACAGCCACCTTCTTAGGTCCTTGGTTAATCTCATGGGCCTCCAAGAAGCAAAATTCCATGGCACTCTCCACTGCAGAGGTTGAATATGTTGCAGCCGCCTCATGTTGTGCACATGTATTGTGGGTAAGACAACAACTTCGAGATTTCGGAGTTATGATTGATAATGTGCCTATCATGTGTGATAATACAAGTGCAATTAATATCTCTAAGAATCCTGTTCAACATTCACGTACTAAGCATATAGAAATAAGACATCATTTTTTACGTGATCTATTCAGTATATGATCGCTAACATATTCAAAATTGCCAATTGTAATGAAGCCTCTAAGAATCTGATATTTCAATTTTAATTCCTATCAGTAAATTAATTAACTCTTGATATTGGCCAATTACAAGAATCAAACTATTCAAAACTTATCAATTGGAATTACTCACAACCCTAATCTATAAATCAATCAATATTAAAGAAAATATCGTGGTATAAACATGGCTTCCCTCCCTTTGCCCTATAAAAGAGACTACTTACTCATAATTGAGATAATCAAAGCAAAATCAATAATTAACCTAATATTCATGATTGAGAAATAATGAAAACAATAGTAAAGAAAGGGAAAGACAATAGCAATTATTAATAAAGAAGAAAACAATGGAACAATACCTCTAGAACTTGAATTAACGGAAGAGAAGCAAAAACTCAGGTTTGAACGAGAGAGATGAAGAATAAACTTAATACTAGAGTTTTCTAGGAATAAAAGCATGAGAGAGAAATAGAATAAATCCCCCTTTTTATATTTTCCTCTAAAATCTAATCTTATAATGAGTCAAAGAAAAGAAAATAATAATGTAAAGTAATAAAAGAAGTTTGATGATTGGACGATAGTAGCGACGACGATCACGAGCATCCATCCAACACTTAGGTACGTTGAGGCCCGACGAATGGGCACTGGCCAGCCAACGGGCCAGGCAGCAATGCAGGCGCAAGAGTAGAAGCAACCAGTTCGGCGCTGGTTCATAGGCAGATTTGCAAGGTCAAATTTCAAAGGATGTCTTTTGACTTATAGGCATCGTCTATAGGCATGTGACCTATCGTTGCGAAGATGTTAAAGTCTAGATTCCAACATAACTTGAATCACTTCCATCCGATTTATAAAATTCCAGTTACGATCAAAACAGTGAACATGTATCGGTTTTAATGCATTTCTTTGTTTTCAACTCAAGTTCACTCTCAAGAGATATGCCTAGGGATGGGCAAGGGTTGGGTTGGGATCGGGTCCAGCCGAACTCTAGACCCGGGCCCTAAATTTTTTTGCAGACCCAGACCCTAAGGGTCTGAAAAAATTGGACCCTGATCTAGACCCTGATGGTCTGGAGTGTTCAGGCTTAAATTCTTTATTTTGCCAAATTTTCAGCAATATCAATATCAATAATCATCTGAAATTCGCATGAAACAAACACAAACATGTTAATTGAAAAAAATGAAAGAAACACAAACTTATAAACTGAAAAAAAAAAACAAACAAACACAATTTACAAACATATAAACTGAAAAAAAAAACAAAAAAAACACAAACATACAAACTGAAAAAAACAAAACAAACACAACTTACATAAGAGTTCAGAATGGGTGTTTTGGTGGTTTAGTTTAGGTTTTAGCCTTTTAGAAAATCAGTTTGTTTTTCTCAAAAAAAAGTCAAAATGTATATATTATATAAGTTTAGAGTCTAAGGGTCGGGTCTAGGTCCAAAATTTTAAGAGCCGGACCCTAAAAAATTCACTTGGACCTGGACTCGGACCCTTAGGGTCTGAAAAAGTTGGACCCGGACCCTTAAATTAAGGTCGGGTCCAACAAGGTCTGAGTAGGGTCCTGGACCCATGCTCATCCCTAGCATATGTCGCGATCCTCATGCTGGAAGCTGCTTCACGTAATGTGATTATAAGGAACAAGAGAATAATCCACGAACATAAATTCATCGCTCAAAAGCCACCATTCATCAACTCCCTTTACAACAATTATTCAATTCATCCAAAATTGCTTCGAAAACGTCCAAATAGCTATGAAACTATCTGAAACATTAAGAAAACCACAAACGAAGCGTAATAGAGCGCATAATAGATAATCCATGCTAATGGAAACTAAAATGCAGCTATATGAATCAATATGCTCCAAAAATGCAACCTAAATATGCCTAAAAACTCTATATAGAAATGATTTATCACCCGATCAACCGGGCAAGTCACCCTGACTAGGCAGGCTCGTCCGCCCAGGTGACTTGGCCCATTGGCTTTAGTTATTTGCTTCGAACGTTTAATTAGAATCCGACGCACATGAATTTCACATGCATTTGCTTTAATTTTTTTGCGTTGAATATACCATAAATTCGCCGATGCGCCCCTAGAGTTTTGCGTTGATTTTCAGTTGTGCGACACGATTTAGGAGACGCAAATCAACCCTTTTCGACTAGTGCTTGTGAATGCATAACTTTGTCTATTAGTATTTCTAATTTCGTAAATGTAAAAATTATAAAACGCTGATGTTGTGAAAGTATATATCGAGGCGAATTTAAGAAGATACACGTGATAATATTTTTTTCTTACGTGAAAATTATAAAACATGGTCAAAGTAGAATATATGAATGATGTAAAAGTCAAACTGTTTCCTCCAATTTAAAATGAAGGGAGTAGAATATAGATTTGACCTACATTTGATGCATATATGACTTAAAATTGTACAAGTGTGGAGAATAATTGTGTTAACCTTGAGTAGGTTAACCTGTCATTCAATATATATAGTGTTTTATATAGGCCTATGACTAGTTACAGACTATTCTATCCTTTTCCATATAATGTTATCTAATACACCCCCTCAATCTTTACGGGGTGATACAACGGATAGATTGGTACGATGTCTAGTAAACAAGTCAGTAGAAAGACGCTTAGTAAAAATGTTTGCAACTTGAGACTGTGTAGGAACATGTCAACAATAAGACCTCCCTTGGCAACCATTTCTCGAACAAAGTGATAGTCGACATCAATATGTTTGCTACGATCATTATGAACTAGATTAGTAGTGAGATACGTAGCAGAGAGATTGTCACAATAGACAATTACAGGACGACGGAGAAAATGGCCAATGTTAGCAATAAGTTGCTTGAGTCAAATAGTTTTTGCAGCTGTGTAGGCAACAACCCTGTATTCAGCTTCAGTGGAGGACTTGGAGACAGTAGGTTGCTTTTTCGAACGCAAGGAAATTAAATTATTCCCAAGAAAAATAGCATAGCCAGTAGTAGAACGCCGTGTGTCAGGACATCATGCGCAATCTGCATCAGAATAGGCAATAACAAAAGTAGGAGAGCTGCTGCTATATAAGTAAAGACCATAATCCAAAGTGCCTTGCAGATATCTGAAAATTCTTTTCACAACATGAAGGTGAGTAGTACGAAGAGCATGCATAAACTAAGACACCATATTAACAGCATAAGCAATATCTGGACGAATCTTAGTTAAGTACTACAATGCACAGACCATACTACGATAATCTGTGAGATCAGCAAGAAGTTCTCCATCAAGCAGAGACAATGTTACTCTAGAGACAACAGGAGTGGTAAATGGTTAAACACTATGAAGATGGAATTTACGAAGTAAATCAGAAACACACTTATGTTGAGACAAAAATAAACCAGAGGGGAGTACGCACAACCTGCACACCTAAGAAGTAATGAAGATCCCCTAAATCCTTCATAGCAAATTGAGAAGAAAGAACAGAGATGAATTTGGCAACAATAGGAGGACTACTACCAGTAAGGACAATGTCATCAACATATAAGAGCAGAATAATGAGATGACCACGATATTTTAGCGTGAACATAGAAGTGTCACAACTGCTGCACTTGAAACCAATAAATAAGAGAAAATTGCTAAACCTAAAGAACCAAGCTCGAGGAGCTTGTTTCAAACCACAAATGGATTTACGAAGACGACAAATATGAGTAGGTTTAGATGGATGAATAAAACCCGGAGGTTGACGCATATAAACCACTTCATTAAGAAAATCATGAAGAAACACATTTTTGACATCTAACTGACGAATTAACCATTTAAGAGAAACAACAATAGTAAGAACCAAGCGAACAGTAGTAGGTTTAACAACAGGACTAAAGGTTTCAAAATAATCAATACCTGCCTGCTGGTGATTGCCAAAAACAACAAGTCTGGCTTTGAACTGCTCCATAGTGCATCAGAATGATATTTAATCCAATAAACCCACTTACAACCAAGTAGATTCTTATCATAGTTGCGAGGTACAAACTCCCATGTGTCATTGTCAATCCAAGCATTATATTCATCTGATATAGCTTGACCCCAACGTGAGTCTTTAGAAGCTTGTTTAAAATTAATAGGTTCAGACTCTACAATTTCAGTGTTTAAGTTCATTAAGACACAAGGTTTAGACACACCATCCTTAAGACGAGTAACCATGGGGTGGTGGTTAGCAACAGTGGTAGAAGGACAAGAAAGGGAGGGGTTGGGAGACACCGGACGATAGGGCTTTAGGGGAGATGTGTGGCCAAGGGACTCGAGGGAGCTAACGGCCTCGCGAGGCAGGCCTGCAAAGGCTGACGAGCCAACGATTGAAGCAGCGGACGAAGGAAATGGCCCATGTGACGCGGACAGGCGCGGCGTGCCAGCGCTGGACCCAGCGCGCACTGGGCGCCCAGCAGGCGAGGTCGTACCGCATCGAGAGAAGGGAGGAGGGCCAGCAGCTGCTGGTTCCTCGACATGGGCAGACGCGGGGGACTGGGGTGAGTCAGTAGCGCACAGAGGGGAAGGAGGAGAGCTAGCAGTTGCGGGATCCTCGACGTGGGCCGACACGGGGGACTGGAAAACCTCGACGTGCGAGAGAGATGACGGGCTGGGCGCAGACTGCGACGAGGCAGCAGTGCGGGGTGTAGTAGGTGGGGCGAAACGGGTCGAGACACGGGAATCGAGGGATGCTCACGGGCAACATTAGTGATGTGCCAGTCAGCAGACAGGACCATAGGTGAGGTGTAGGACTCGTGAGACGCAGAACCAACAAGAGTACGATACGGGAATTTATGTTCATGAAAAAGAACATGACGACTAGTGAACACTTTCTTGGTAGTAGGATAAAAACACCGATACCCTTTATATTCCAATGCATATCCAATAAAAACACAGGTTTTAGACTTAGGTTGCAGTTTGTTATTTTTAGAGTTAATAAACAAAGGAAAGCATTCACATCCAAATGTTTTCAAAAATTGATAGGAGGGGGAACGATGAAATAATTTTTTAAAAGGAGAAACACACCATAAAATCGAGCTAGGTAATATATTGATAGTGCAAGTGGCAGTATATGATGCATCAACCCAAAATTCCGCAGGATAGTCAGAATGAATAATCATAGTACGAGCCATTTCAATGATATGACGATGTTTGCGTTCTGCAACACCGTTTTGAGCTGGAGTATGGGGACATGAATTTTGAAAAATAATACCATTGTCAGAAAAGTGTTGAAGAAGAGGAGAATTGTCAAATTCTCTTCCTCCATGACTTTGAAATATTTTAATTTTGCAATTAAAAAGGTTTTCAACCATCTTTTGAAACATAAGGAATTTAGAATAAGCTTCCGATTTTCGATGTAAAGGATAAATCCATGAATAGCGCGAAAAATCATCAACAAACACAACATAATAATGAAATAATTGATTTGACAAAACAGGAGATTGCCAAAGATCACTATGAATTTTATATAAAGGATATGTAGAAATATCTTCAACTGAATCAAAAGGTAAACGATGTATCTTTCTTAGCTTACATCCAACACAATCATCATGAAACTTAGAGGTACATGTGATATATTATTAGAACATAAAGATCCTAAAATGCTAGAGGATGTATGCCCCAGACGGGCATGTCAAATGTCACCTGATTCCTTAGTGGCTAGAAAAGCAGGAATTTAAGGCTCAGGGGGGACAATGCTGGGCGGAAGAGGGTAGACCCCTTGCTTACTGGTACCCTGAAGCAGAACCTCCCCCGTTATCTGGTCCTTAACATAAATAGAATTTTTATCAAAACTCACAACACAATCATTTTCATGACACAA
The DNA here is from genome assembly GCF_026745355.1 of Beta vulgaris subsp. vulgaris. Lineage (NCBI taxonomy): Eukaryota > Viridiplantae > Streptophyta > Magnoliopsida > Caryophyllales > Amaranthaceae > Beta > Beta vulgaris. Next base: position 46,997,237 of record NC_079204.1, on the reverse strand, counting down.
CTTGTTAACTGATAATAAATTATATTTCAAGTTAGGAACATGACAGACAGATGACAACTGGAGGGAACGACTTGTAGTTTTTAAGGTTTAATTTCCAGTACTTTTAATAGGGAGTAAGGTACCATCACCAACTATAACAGAACTAGACCCAGTATAAGGAGTTTTAGCAGAAAATGTACCATCCTGAGGAGTCATGTGAGATGCAGTTCCGGAATCCGGGTACTAGACTGAATCATTAGCTTCACCACCAACAAACAGTGCAGCTAAGGCTCGAGTGATACTTTCAGCGGAGGAGGGAACAAAGCTGGAATTGAAACGTTGAGGACAATAGGCAGCTTGATGACCTGGAAACCAACATAAACCACAAGTATCGGAAATAGGAGTAGAGGTTACATTGCTACTTGATGAATTACTCCTTGCAGACGACAAATCATTAGTAATATAATCTAGAGAAGGCATACTATAGGATGACAAGTTATAGTATTTATTCATACCATTGGAGCGTCCCCGATTAGCATTATTGTTGTTGTTGTTTCCAGAGCCACGATTATTATTATTTCCCCCATTCCCACCATTATTACTCAAGCATTCTGATTATTGTTACCACCACGATTATTATCACCCCCACGATTCCTATTATTTCTTCCCCGATTCCTCCCTCCAGAGTTAGACTTGGTGGACGAACTTGATCCAGAACCAGTAGATTGAACAGTAAGTAAGGTATGATGAGAGGAGGAATCAGATCCATCCCTCGAAGTTTTCAATCTTTGTTCATGAAGGAGCAATTTAGGCTGTAAATCATCAAAACTAATAGGGAATGGATTATCCAACAAGGTAGTAACAATGTGATCATATTCAGAGTCACTATCTAGACCAAAAAGGGTATACTGATCTAAATCCTGATTTGACACAGTGCATTGTATAGCAGCAAGGGAATCAGCAATAATCTTTATTTCCCGTAAATAACCATCCATAGTTTGAGAATCAGTCTTTTTAATACGAGTCAAACGTCCCTTTAACTCCATAGAACGAGTCATACTGGCATGCATAAATTTAGACTGTAATCTATTCCAAATATCAACAAAGGTGTGCAAATCATGAACATCCGCAAATACATCACGAGATAAAGTAGCAAAAATCCATGATTTTACTTGCTGATCAATACGCAGATATTCATAAAAGTGAACATTAGGAACTGTATTACCAGATTCATCAAGTACAGTAGCAGGAGGAATAATAGCAGTACCATCAACAATGCCAAGTAATTGATGCGAAAGCAGCAGGAAAGTTATTTGGGTTTTCATAAAAGATAATCCTCAGGAGAAGTTAAAGTAATGGTTACCAAGTTCGTTAGATTAGGCGCCGATAAATGCGAAAGAGAGAAGGACGGCGCCTGGTGGGAAGAACCGACCAAAGGCGGTGCGGTGTACGGTATGGCGGGTTGAGAGAAACCCGGAGGAAACCGCAGGCTGGTTGGGCGTGATGCCGAAGTGGACGTGGAGGCAGCGTACACGTCGGAAGACGTCGGTTGCTGCGGCGTCTGGGGGGGATCCAGTAGTGGCGCGTGTCAGGCCAGCAGGAGAGACGACAAAGGAGGCTGGCGTGAAACCAGATATGCTGGCGGCAGACGCGAAGGGCAGCGCGTAAGAGACAGCCCTGAGCGTCAAGTAGTAGGACGCAAGTTGCTGGACGGCAGCGGTGGTGGCCGCCGGCGGAGGCAACGACGGACCGGAGGTCGACGCCGGCGGCTGCTGCGGTGGTCCGGCCAAGGAGGCGGAAAAAGGGGCCGAGAGATCCATCAGGAAAGGAATTTATTTTGAGAGATGGAAAAATTATTTTAGAAGAAAAATTCTAGGTTGTGATACCATGTACAAGTGTGGAGAATAATTGTGTTAGTCTTGAGTAGGTTAACCCGGCATTCAATATATATAGTGTTTTATACAGGCCTATGACTAGTTACAGACTATTCTATCCTTTTACATATAATGTTATCTAATAAAAATAATGCGTGGTTGATACATACCCTTGAGGCCTTGAAGGCTGAAGCTGACATCTCTTAGTGCTTTTCTGAAAATTCGAGGAACTATATTTGCATGCCTTAGTGTTTCGTTGATGAACTACAAATAAGACATTTAATTTAATAATTTAAGAAGCACCAAAAAAATAGTATTATTGAAAACAAAGCCGGGCGTTCTTCGAACCCGGAAAAGCTATATCTACTCATCGAGTACACTACCAACCATTAAATAAAGACTTTTTGAGAGTTTAGTAATGTGATCCAACTCAACATAATTTTTTTTCAATCCTCTATTAGAAATGAGTAGTCTACTCGGTGGGTAGTATCCGTTGAAACAACGAGCTTAATAAATCTTAAAAGTGAAAGTCATTGATTTATGTTCTTTCCATGAAAGGCGAGAATCCACATTTTCACGCCTTTTGCGAATGGCCTCGTGTTCTTCCTGTAAAATACATAAATGTCATCAAATATGGGCTTATGTTTTAAGTAGGTTGGAATTGGGCCAATTTCAAATTCAAATGTTTGGATTATCCAAACATGTTATTTGGCCAAATCCAGCATTTAAAATAAAATGTTTAAAACCAAACAGGCCACAAGGGCATTTTGAGGGTATGAATTTCAGTTAACCTTCCCCTACTTTTAGAGTGGTTGGTTAAGCAATTCATCGCTCAATCCAGAAATTGAAGGAAAGGAGCTTCGTTGACCAAATAACATAAAAATATAAGGCTAATAATAATTTAAATATCATGTAATTATATTAATGTATATATAACTCTTATAATAAAATAAGTAAAAACACTAATATGGACTTGCTGAACACTGAATTAGTCCGACATAACAGGCTTTGGACACACAAAATTTTGGCCAGGCCCGGCCCGACCAATGGGCATTTTTTTGAAAACACGGCACGGCCAGAAACTGGCCTGACCCGAAACTGGTCTGGCCCATAATCACCTCTAGATCAATCCATTGGCTTTCATTTTTTTGGATTAGTTAAGGCAAAAGTTTATTGGATGAGTATCCATGTGTTATAATCTTGGCTTATATTATCTATTTTAATGTTTTAATAGTTAATAAGCTAATGTTTTACCATGACCTTTATGGGGAGTTATATTCTCCCTAGCTATAACTTATTTTATTATTATTTTATTATTCCTCCCTACTTGTTCTTCAAAGTGAGTGTGAAACTGTAGGGAAGTAATATAAATTGAAAAGAAGAATTTACATCATGAGATCACAAAACTGAGGGATGAATACTTTTCAGTGTCCATGTCGAGAATGTTAAATAAATGATATTTCCTTCTTACTATAAGATCCCCTGCAACAAAAGATTCCTCACACTTCTCACACAGCAAAAGAGGAAAGTTACAGTAGAATATAATGAGTAGCAGATTGATCACCAATGGGTGCTGTGCAACTTTACAGTTTGCACACTGTTGTCAATCACCTACCAGTCTCTTCCACTCCCACCCTACAATGTAACCATGCTGGCAGTCTCTATCTTGCCTTTAATAAATTACGTTTATTCATATCATTGTTTGATATACAAATCTAGTGCATTGGAGATGAAGTCATTCTCAAAGATCAATAGGATGCGCAACATGCTGCTGCATAATTAGCCATATAGTTGAAGAAGACAAATATGAGATTTTGGAAAACCATGACCATGTTACATAGGCTGGTAAGCGAAGAAGAGAAAGAAGCAAAACTACCAAACCACCGCCTTCCACAGTTTCGATAGTTCTTGCAAGGATATTTGGTGTCAAAGCTTCAAAAATCCTACGCAAATTCAGGAATGAAAGCGAATATTAGCAGGTTAAACATACAGATATCAAAAGACAAAAGAAAATAGTCAAACCAAAAAAACACCTGCAGAATACACATGCCAAAAGTATTTCCAAGTATCCTTTCTGAATCTCGATACAAGCAATAAGATAGCACTCCACTTTCAATAATAAAGAAAAAGGATCAGCCTTTTCTGGATCAAGGAGACCCCTTTGCATCATCTTTTTCCCTTGCTTTACTCGTTTTTTCCGGTGATTGAGATACACAATGATTTCTTGTAGATGGCCAAGACAGGTGATATAGGTAATTTAAGCATCACAACATGAAAACCTACCACTACTAGTGGCACTCAAGAAAAAGAAGAATAAATATAGAGAGAGAACAACAAAGAAAACAATAGATAAAAACATGTCCTTGTATCACTCAAATACACGGACGCATATTCACTTCCTAATGTTTATTTTGTTTCTCTCTTACTCTTGGTACGCAAGATAAATTTCCTCATTAAGACAGAATATATTGACAATTTAACCAAAGCTCATAGATTGAAAGATGGTTTTCTAAGTCGCATCACAAACAACCATCAACTTAACAAAAGAAAATAAACTGAGAATAAAATATAACCTGTTGAGCTGTAGTTTTTCCTTGTAGCACCATAAAACACTTGGTCGAGCTTTGACGACTGTCTTGTTAGAAGTGTGATCAACGAGAGAACCGGATATCCCACTCCAAGGCACGGAAACTACGCTTTCTTATTAGTTTAATTTCGCCCCTCTAGGATCACCGGTTACCACGAAATAACAAATGAGATACAATGGAGAGAACAATCCACTTAGATGATCTTCTAAGTGAATCAACAAGAACTTGTGTTTTGTGTTTTGAAGAAACTCAAGAGAAGTTTGCAAGGTTTTCTTAAGCAAAGCAAGAAGATTTTAGAGAGTAAAGAAAATTCTGATTTTCTTCTAACCCCTCACTCATAGGAATCCAAAGGTTATAGAGGAAAATATCCCCTTCATAGACTATAGTGGTTAATCACATAACCCCCATCTTAATCACTAATCAAAGACCTTTAATCCACTGATTTAAGGTCCTTAAAAGTCATTAAAATGAAAACATAACATCACAACGGCTAAAAAACCATCAAGGCATCTTTTCGCGTTCCAAGGCAGAAGATAGGTTGCGACTCGCGACGGCCCCCTGGTCGCGACCCGCGACCAGTCTTCTGTCTCCCTTGGTTATTCCACGTGATTTTGCCACTTGATGTACTCTAATCTCTTTCATACTAGACCTCTCCTCTTCTAGTAATAACCATATGAGTATAAACCCATTACCCTATAAATGTTCCAACAATCCTCCTCCCATTTATAGGGTAATGTTGAAAAGTTTTTCAACTTGCTATAAATCGCAAACACACATGTTCATGCATCATGGAAATATCTAACGATTGAATTTCCATTTAGTAAAAGTAATCTTTACAATAATTTAGATCATAATGATAGACAAAGCTTTGAATCATATAACCATTACAAATTATTGAAGTTACTAATACACACAAACATAAACTAGGTTCTTAAAACCTCCGACACCTATGAAGCCTTGGTGTCCATATCCATTCATAAGCATTCCAAGTCAAGCCTTAGACTTGTGAAGCGGCCAAACTTCTAGCTTACATAGGTAAATCTTTCCGACATGCTCCTACAATTGAGCACCTTATCAAAGATTTATTAAGAATAAAATTCAACCTCTTTATCATTGTAGCAACAAGCACTAACCTCGGGATGTATTAAACAAGTGCTCCCAACCTCTTAGAGAAGTACTATCCTCCTTGAATTTGAGATCTAACGTTGTATTAGACATCAAATAGAGTTTTCCTTCACCATAGGTTGATCAATAGGCTTAAGACCCATCCCTTTGTTCATTTTGTTCACTAGTTCCCTTGACAACGGTTTTGTAAACGTATCCGCCAAGTTCAAACTAGACCGAACAAAATTAATAGTTATACAACTATTCCTTATCATTTCCCGCACATAGCTATGTCTAACTCCAATGTGCCTTGACTTGCCATTGTAGACTTCACTATATGCTTTAGCTATGGTTGATGCACTATCACAATGGATAGCAAGAGGTGACATTGGTTTCACCCATAAGTCCACCTCACTCAACACATTCCTTAGCCATTCCGCTTCTTGGCAACAAGAAGCCAAAGCAATGAATTCCGATGCCATAGTGGAATCCGTTATACATGTTTGCTTCTTGGATGCCCATGAAATGGCACCTCCTCCAAGAAGAAACACCCAACCACTAGTGGATGAATAATCTTCCTTATTCGAAATCCAACTAGCATCCGAGTAACCTTCTAAGATAGAAGGTTCTCTTTGTATGTTATGACATAATCCAAGGTCTTATTCAAGTACCTTAACACTCTTCTCAATGCTTGCCAATGCAACATACTAGGATTACTAGTATACCTACTGAGCTTGCCAATAGCAAAGGCTATATCCGGCCGAGTGCTAGTCATAGCATACATCAAGCTTCCAATTAAGCTTGCATACTCCAATTGTGAAATTGGAGTACCACTACTCGGAACCAAGTGAATACTAGGATCCATAGGAGTAGCAAAATGAGTCGAATTTGACTCATTATACCTCTTGACCACTTTCTCAATATAATGAGATTGTGATAAAGAAAACGACCCTTTCCCTCTTATTATTCTAATACCTAGAATAACATCCGCTTCACCCAAATCTTTCATGGAGAAGCTAGAGGAAGAAGACTTTGGTCTTTTCCACTTGTTCCAAATCAGTCCCAAAAATAAGCATATCATCAACATATAAGCAAATTATAACTCCTTTACCGTTATTATCAAATTTGCTATATACACACTTATCGGACTGATTTATTTTGAACCCACTAGACAACACAACTTCATCAAATTTTTGATGCCATTGCTTAGGTGCTTGTTTAAGACCATACAAAGATCTAACTAATTTGCAAACTTTAGTTTCTTGACCTTTACCACAAACCCTTCAGGTTGATTCATGTACACTTCCTCCTCCAATTCACCATTAAGAAAAGCAGTTTTTACATCCATTTGGTGAATTACTAGACCATGAATCGCAGCTAATGCTATCAATAGTCTAATAGTAGCTATTCTAGCTACTGGAGCATAAGTATCAAAGTAATCGATACCATATCTTTGCCTAAAACCTTGGACCACTAACCGGGCCTTATGTTTTAGTATGGTTCCATCGATTTTCTTTTTCCTTACAAAAATCCATTTACAACCTAGGGGTTTGCAACCGGGAGGTAAATTAGCTAAAATCCAAGTGTGATTACCCATTATAGAATCCATTTCATCATTCACTGCCTCTTTCCAGAAAGCAGAATCATGAGACTTCATAGCCTCATCAAAGGACCTAGGATCCTCCTCCATATTGTAACAATATGAAATTTGAGTCGAAATTGACTCCCTTGACCCTTCAACTAAATATAGTTGAAAATCCGGTCCAAAAGATTTCTCTTTTCTAATTCTTTACTTTTCCTAATTTCCGGTGTTGTAGTATCATGATCATTTGAAATGTCATCTACAACATTGGAACTAGTACTAGGTATCATGTCCTTTGGTCTTGGAATCGATGAGAATCTAGTCTCATCAAATATTGCATCCCTTGACTCTATCACGGAGTGAATAGAGACAAAGTCATTGGGCTCAATGACATAAAACCTATAGGCTTTGCTATGTACCGCATAGCCTATAAAAATGCAATCAATTCCTTTTTCACCTAAAGTTTTCCTTTTAGGTTCCGTCAATTTGACAATTGCCCTACAACCCCATACCTTAAGGTAATTGAGATTAGGCTTTTTTACACCAAAGTTCATAAGGGGTAGTCTTATTCCTTTTATTAGGAACTCGATTTAAATGTAACATGCAGTTAAAATTGCATCACCCCAAAAACCGTCATTAAGACCCGAATTAGAAAGCATGTGTTAACCATTTCTTTTAGGACCCTATTTTTCCTTTCCGCTATACCATTACTTTGAGGTGAGTATGGGGCGGTTGTTTCATGAATTACACCAATGGAACTAAAATAACTTGGATTATAATATTCACCACCCCTATCCGTTCGAAGTCTTTTAATCTTTTGATTAAGTTGGAGTTCCACTTCGATTTTAAAGGTCTTAAACTTTTCTAGTGCTTCATCTTTAGTAAATAATAAATATATGTAACAAAACCTTGAAAAATCATCAATAAAAGTTACAAATATTTTTATTCCCAAAGAAGGTGAACTATGAAAGTCACACAAGTCACTATGCACCAATTCAAGCAATACCGTTTGTCTAGTCACACTAGGATAAGGATTTTTTGTAATTTTATTTAGCACGCAAGTGTGACACTTCTCTAACTTTAAATCGAAAGGAGGTATAACCCCATTTTAGACATGTCATATAATCTACGATAATTCACATGACATAAACGATTGTGCCATAGAGAAGAAACATCAAGCATGTAAATAGAACTAGTACCAATTTTATTATCAATACTAAATTTAAACATTCCATTACAAAAGAAACCTTGTCCAACAAAAATACCACCCTTGGAAAGTACAAATTTATCCGACTCAAAAACAACTTTAAAACCATACTTATTCAAAGACCTCCGACACAAGATTCTTCCTAACTTCCGGTACATAAACAACATCCCGGAGAGTTAAAGTCTTTCCCGAGGTTAACAACATTCTACTTGGCCTATCCTCTAGCCTTTACCGTAGAATCATTCCCCATATACAAGATTGGACCATCATCCAAATCTTTCAAAGACTTGAAGAAATCCTTGTTATTGCACACATGTCTAGAGGCTCCCGAATCTATCCACCAAGAATCATCAACCTGCACACACATAATTTCAGAAATCATAGCAACAAAATGCATTTCTTCAATTACATTAACATGTGCATTTTACCTTGGTTTTGAACAACACTAGGTTGTGTGTTTCTTTGTCTTCTTCTTGTTGTTAGAAGGACAATCCCTCTTAAGATGAGGACCATTGCATATCCAACAAGAGAGGTCTTCCTCTTCTTGTTTGCAACATTGGTTTTGTTATTGTTGTTGTTGTTGGATTTCTTGGTCTTACTAGACCCACCAACCTCTACCAAATTAACGGTAGATTTAGGAATACTAGGAGTAGTATCCTTAACCCCATCTTGAGCCCGGATCCCTCTTCAATACGAAGATGAGTTCCTAATTGCTCCATGGACATGTCTTCCTTTTTATGTTTTAAAAGATGTTTTGTATCTTTCCAAGAATTTGGTAATTTGTCAATGATTGAGGCAACCGCAATTGCCTCATCCATCACCATACCATGTGATCTTATTTGGTTCAAAATATGATGAACCTCATGGAATTGCTCCATAATAGGCCGATCATTAGTCATTTTAAAAGAATTAAAATTACTAACAAGGAATTTCTTACTTGAAGCATCTTCCGAAATGTACTTGGCCTCAAGAGCATCCCAAAGTTCCTTTGCACTCTCCACATTTTGGTAGAGATCGAACAAAGGGTCGGTAAGAGAGTTGAGAATGTGACCCGCAAATGTAGTCATCATTCTCCCACTTTGTCCTCTTCTTAGTAGTCTCAAGACTCTCCTCTCCATCTTCGGGAATGGTGGCATAGGGTGTTGAAAACATACACCACATTCAAAGTGGTCAACAAGAAGTGCATCTTCTTTTGCCACCTCGATAACCCACCCCCTCAAACTTATCCAACTTTTGGAAGTTCATAGTCATGTCCTTGAGTGATTGAGCCATATCCGAAAGAAAATTAAACTAATAGATTGTTAGAAGTGTGATCAACGAGAGAACCGGATATCCACTCCAAGGCACGGAAACTACGCTTTCTTATTAGTTTAATTTCGCCCCTCTAGGATCACCGGTTACCACGAAATAACAAATGAGATACAATGGAGAGAACAATCCACTTAGATGATCTTCTAAGTGAATCAACAAGAACTTGTATTTTGTGTTTGTGAAGAACACTCAAGAGAAGTTTGCAAGGTTTCTCTTAAGCAAAGCAAAAAGATTTTAGAGAGTATAGAAAATTCTGATTTTCTTCTAACCCCTCACTCATAGGAATCCAAGGTTTATATAGGAAAATAAATCCCCTTTCATTGACTAGAGTGGTTAATCACATAACCCCATCTTAATCACTATCAAAGGCCTTTAATTCACTGATTTAAAGGCCTTAAAAGTCATTAAAATGAAACATAACATCACAACGGCTAAAAACCGTCAAGGCATCTTTTCGATTCCAAGGCAGAAGACAGGTCGCGACTCGCGAAGAAGCTCGCGAGTCGCGAGGCGCTGGTCGCGACCCGCGACGCCTGTCGCGACTCGCGACGGCCCCCTAGTCGCGACCCGCGACCAGTCTTCTGTCTCCCTTGGTTATTCCACGTGATTTTGCCACTTGATGTACTCTAATCTCTTGCATACTAGACCTCCTCCTCTTCTACTATATAACCATTTGAGTATCAAACCCATTACCCTATAAATGTTCCAACATGTCTTACTTAACATGAAATGAAGATTCACAATCTGCAATATCCGGATTTCAAGATTCAGAATCAGAACAGGGAGCAGTTTATTTAGAACTTCTAGAACCATGACACTTGACCTGATCCCAATATTTATCGCCGATAATGACAAACATGGAGCGATGCCCAACTTTCACACCATTTTCAATCAAAGACCTGATACGATCATCAACCTTCTTCCTCATAGCGCACCTAATATATAACCAAGTGAAGACCTGAAAAGTACTTTAGTTTTACTACAATTATTCTGGTAGAGTTATCATATTTTCATATCAACTTATAATTGCATTCAATCTGAACCCTTCTAAGCTTCTTCAAATAACTAATTAAACTATCTTTCATGCTGGTGACATATTCAGAAATTTACGAGGTGCATACGAATCTAAGACAAACTATAGGTGTGCTTCGCACTAGCTTTTGGGGTAGCTTTGGTGGTTTGACTAAATCAAAATGACAGTACTATGGCCAAGCTTTTGGAGTAGCGGCTGAAACAAAAACCAACGAGTCACACATTAAGCATGGCAATTTTATTAAAAGATCAATCGAATTTTTATAAGTTACCAACATTAGTTTTGGGATGCGTTTTTTCAAATCTTCTATCAATTAAGCATTACTAAAGTAAAAACCAAGAATAACGAAATTTTTTCCCTCAAGAACTTATATATTCCTAATAAAGACTAATAAAGATCTATTTTTGTTTACAGAAAAAATCTAAAATAGTCTTTATAGGATTTAATGGAACACTTATTTTGGTTTGAAGTTTCTAATTAGTAATGAAACATTTGAATACATATATTTAAAACAACAAATACAACTTATTAGCAACAATGTTTTACGCCAAGCTTGGGTTAAAGACTAGTACAGTATATTCTACTACCTCCGTTTTAAATTATGTGCAAGACTTGTTTTGAGACGTACAAAAAATTCAAGTGTTGCACATAATCAGACACAGTTTTAGTGCTATTTTCAGCAGCTAGCCTGTGCTGGAATTCTTGAAAACCTATACCATAATACTTGAAAATTTCATCTCATGAAAAACCAGAACAAGTGAGCAATAGAATGAAAATACGCGCAAATACAAGTAACATAAATTTTGTTATGATTTAGTTCCATGAAACAAACAAGATTTAGGAAGTTATACCATAAATAAGTTGAATTCATGAAACAAACAATAACAACCTCATCAAAGCAATGGCATGCATAATCACATGAAGTAGATATTAAAATCGCAATTTCGCAGCAAAATTCGCAACAAAAATCGTCTAAACATGTAGATTCATCTAAGGAACAAAACAATAACCTGTAATTCGAGCCTCTGAATTTCCGTTTGATCGAGGGAAGCTGAGAGGTTCTAAAGCTGTAGGCACCACCGTGATTACGTGAGAGTTTTATTAGCGGCTATACCGATGTATTACGTTATTTAGGAGTAATGGTTTAATATTTATAGTATATCTTATAAATTCTAACTTGAAGAGAACTAGCAAAATATATCCTAAATTAAATATAATACATTAATAATAAAAAAAATATTATCTCTAAATAAACAGTTCGAAATAGATAGATCCTAAATCTATCCTAACAAAAAGACTCGAAAATAAATATAAAACTCTACAAAATTTAACGTAACACTCTAAAAAAAAAATTAAAAAAACTTGAATAGACTATGTTTATAATAAAACTTATTGTGTATCAAAAACCATATAATATAGTTATTATAGTCTATTTTCGTTTGATAGTCTGTTTTCATTTGATGTAGTTAGTTTTAGTAAGATATAATCACCTTTTATAAAGTCAGGTTTTGTATGAGATAATCACCTTTTATATAGTTAGTTTTTTTATGATATGGTCCATTTTCTAACATAGTCATTTTTCTTCTAATATAATTGGTTTTTTTTTTCTTAATATACTAAAGAGTTCTTGTGTGATAAATTAAGTTTGAGTGCACAATGAATTATTGTAAACCCAGTCCACTCAATATGTATGGAAAAGATAAACACAAATTATTATAATAGACATTCTAAATTTAACATAAAATTATACGAATCCAAGATTGAATTTTTCTAACAAGTCCATCTCATTTCACTTTAACCCAACACTGTTGTACTCATCCTTTCTCTTCTCCTTCCTTTGTTTTCTTGATTGTCGAACTACGACAGACAATTTCAAAAAATAACTCGATAGTCTACCGTACGAATTAAACTGGTCACAAAATGGATTAAACTAGTCACTGAATGGGTTAAAGAATGTCATTAATGAATAGACTAAATTGGTCACGGAATAGATTAAAATGGTCCCTAAATAGATTAATTAAACTAGTCACTATATTAAAAAAAGGTGGCATGTTCTCTTCTTAATATTGGAAAGATCAATTACATGATAGTTAGTGATCCTTTTTTCCATATAGTAACCTTTTTAAATCTTAAGCTATACTTTCTTTATTTCTTTTTGTTCTTCATATTTTGACTTTCACGTTGCCAATGCACGTATTTGACCTTAAATATATTTCATTGTGTATTAGAAAACATCAACTCAACCATAATATCCCTTCCCACTCACACTCTCATGTGTTTAGAAAAGGTATAATATTACTCATCCTAATCAAGTCGACTCGAATAACAAACTTAAACTTCAACTTTGGCATATTGACTCTATATTATTCTAATAAACAATCAAACATGTGCTACTACAAAAAAAAATTGACTATAGAGGCACATCATTTGGCCAACTTGCCTCTAAAACCCCCTTTTACCATCACATAAACATGGTTGCCTCTAAATTATATGATTTTTAGTGTCAAGTATATTCTGGTGCCTCTAAAGATACATTTCAGCATCAGATGAATGTTGGTTGCCTCTAAAATCATGTTTTTAGCATCACATGAATATTGGTTGTCTCTAAATCCATATTTTTAGCATCACATGAACAGAGGTTAGTATATCATATATGTATAATGCTAATAATAATACCAAGCTAAGATTTGCCTTGTGCTTAGTATTGTGCTTCCCAACCTTCCACTAAGGATACTTTGAGGGTACAAATTTCACTTAACCTTCCCCTCTTTGAGAGTGGCTGGTTAGGCAATTTATCTCCCAATCCAAAAATAAAAATAAAAGGCTAACAATAATTTAAATATCATGTAATTATATAAATGTATATATAAGGCTAATAATAATATAAGTAAAAAACTTATATGGACTTGGTGAACACTAATTTAGTGTGGAACTAATGTTAATTCATGTGATTTATAAAAAAAATCACTATATTAAAAATAATAGTAGATATAAAAGATAAGTAAATATAGATTGTGAATTTTGAATATGTGAAAAAAAGTGACTATGTCACAAAGTAAAAATTTTATCATGATGGAATAATGTGAGAAAGAGTGACTATATTAAAAAAACAGTCACTATGATCGATGTTAACTGTATAATACTCCCTCCGTTTCTTTTTGCTCTTCTTGTTTAAAATCTCGACACTATTCACAATTGGAGAGAACAGATCTTCTAAATTACTTTCAATATATGATAAAAATATGGTCATCTGAGATCTTGTTTGATTTATCTCAATGAGTACTTTATTAATATTTAATCATTTAATTAAAATAAAAAGTTAGATTAAGCGATTATATAATCTATGTCATCCACCACCTACCCACCAATCCATCACCCACCCAAAATCCCGACTACCACCAACACCAGCGTCGTCGCGAGAGGAGAATTCAAAAATATTATTATCATAACTTTTCTCGTTGCCAAATGCTAGATAAATTCTCCAAAAGGTACCTAATTTTATTGTAAGTAATAAATTTCATTAGTATTATGAATATTATGAGTTACCATGATTACATCATGATGATAAATGGCGGATTCAATTTTTTTCAAATCGGGAGACTGTGATTAATTAAATAAACTTGTTGTCGACATTTAAAAAATATTATAAACCAGAACATTGTTCAACATTTATTGTAATCCCCCGTAATTTTATGGATTTTATGAATATATTTTAGTATTTATATATCTATATTTAAGCATAATTTAGTTTGAAATGATTTATTTATTTAAACAAGGATGACTACTTTGAAAGTGAAAGGAATTATTTTAAGGATTTAAGTAAGTTAAAATATTTTTGTTTAGGTATGTTTTGAAAGATATTTGAAATACTAATTGGATTTGGAAAAGAAGTTTAAATGGGCTTGAGGAATCCAAATCGTAAGTGGATTAGGAAAATGATCTTTATTGATGTTAGGAGTTTTAAATCATCAATCCTATTCATCATTAAACTTTATCGAAACTCAATCTCCTTTTCCTAAGCCCAAAAGGAAAAGCCTACTTATAAATACTTTAAACCCAATTATTTTACCACACAAATTTTCTCCCTCCTCACAATTTACCCAAACCAGCGCCCGTAACTCTCTTTCCTCCTTCACGTTTTCTTTTGCAATCTTCTTTCTCCTAATTTTCTTTCTTCTTCTTCAATAAATACTTTCTTCTTCACCAAGAAACGTCGCAAACACCAAAAATTCTCCACCACCGCTGCCTATTGCTGCACCACTATTGCTGCGTGTGATCAGCGCCTCATTGTCTTCTTTTTTTTTCCTTTGATTTGTTGGTTTAATTCTTTCTTCCTCCTCAACTTTTGATTAAAGATTGTGTTTTTATGTATTGTTTTAGTACTAATCATGATTAATAACTTTAATTTACTGTTTTAATGGTGAATATTTAATTATATATATTACGCATTAAAAGAATAAAATTTCAAATTTGATTATTATTTTTAGATTGAGTTTTTAATTACCAAAGCATGAATTTTTAGGGTGTTGAATATTGGAAAATCATAGTAGCATGTTATAAACTATGAAAATTGATTTAAATTATGAATTTAAGCATGTTTAAAGAGAGTTTTAATATTTTATAAGTTTCTGGAATTTTAAAAAGGGCATTAATAATAAAGTTTTATGGATTTTAATTACTAGTATAGTGGCACTATGCTAGATAAAATAAGTAATTGAAGTTTTAACGATAAAAATAACTTTTAAGTATTTTTAAAGAGTATTTAAAGTATTTTAAAGTTGCTGGATTTTATATAGAGTATTGACTTTGAATTATATTGGTTATTTTAGGCGGAGATTTTTCAGTAGGCGACTTTTAAAGTGATTAAAGGTGGCCTATCAGTTTGTTTACACAATGTACGTACATACATATGTGTTATGTGATGTAGTATCATGATTTAGGAAGGAAAAGTTGTAGCATCATGTATGAGAACTTTGTAAGTTCATATGTGATTTCTATTATGATTGGATTTTACATGTTTCATGTTTGTGTCCAAACATATTGATTATGAGTTGATTATCATGTTTGTATGAAACATTGATGCAAGCATGTTGGTTGGGAACTTTATTTATTAATTCACATGGGGAATTATATAATTGTTGAGTTGAATCATGTATTCCCTTATATTATTATTTTCACTACTTTATGAGGATTAAGGACTGTGGGCCTTATTTGATAAGTTGATAAATTACACCTTTGAAAGGTAAGTTGGCTGTTGGATATGTTCAACAAATAAGAAAGCTTGGAATAAAAAGGAATTCATCTTTGATTGTAAGTTGTGTGATCACTTATTTAATCCTAAGATAAAAAGGAAGTTCAGTTGTGAATATTTGATTATATATGTCTGTGTTACTTGTGTGTTATAACAAGTAATAAATTGTAAATCACGTAAAGTGTAACTTGGATAGTAATAAACTTTAGACTGGTGCACGTCTGAAGTTAGACAATCAGGAGTTGGAGTACATGGTGGTAGCCCATGGCTTTTTCAGGGAAATGGATTAATCACTATTCCTATTTTGAAAGGTTGATATCGCAGGTCATTTTGGAATACGAAGTCACACCCGTATTTCGTCTTCCTAGATGAAGGCAAGTTTTAGTTAGACAACTCGGTCCAATAACTATTCCATTAAATAAATAAAAAGATGGTTAAAGTTTAGTTCAGTATAAGTTATCTGCAGAATGTTAGATTGTTATATTATTACTTGTCCCTGCTTATTATTTCTTAGTATCATGTTTTGAATGTTTATGTATTACTATATAGTACTCAGCTTTGCTGATTACGTACTTTGTTTGTGTGTGTGATCATCGCTTTGCCTTATTAATCTTGTGATGACCCATCTTGGTGAGCAGATTCTTTAGAACATTGACATCTACAGGTTTGCAGATGTTGCATCATGGGGTTCTAGGAATGGAGAGTTTTTGTAACATATTGTTTTATCCATTACTTTAGTAGGAATATATTATATTAAGTTTAGTTTGAGTTAAAATTTGTAGTGTGTTGATTTTGAGCACTTATTTATTTATTTATTTATTATATTAAAGTATGAATTTTAGTTTTATGTTTTCCGCTTCAAAATTTTGATTAAGCCGATACGTTATCACATAGGCGATAATGCTTTGGTAATTCTCTATATTTTATATTGAAAAGGTATTTTGTAAAAGAGATAATTATGGGAGTGTTACATTTAATTTCATAAATCCAAAAATAAAAAATTACATAAAATATCAATTGACATTTTAACGTTGAAATGAAATATTCTAAACTTGCAACACCATTACAATTAGGAACCAAAATTGACTCACTTTTCACCAACTTTTGACTCTAATAATACGAAAAAAAAGTTGAATAATCAAAATGTTGGCAATGAATTTTTCACCAACTTCTAAACTTTTATTTTGGCAGTGAAAATCTAATATATAAATTACTAAAATTTAAAATAACAGTTAATGGTTAACATGAATAAACTAGGCCAACCTTTGAACAGTACCAACCTAAAGCATCGTTACGGATGATAGAAAGAAACACAGGATCATGAAATTCAAACCAGTGATGAGGAGTCCGAACCGAGTGACCTTGTGAGTCAAGAAATATGCCGCTTGATTAGCTTCATGGAAGTAGTGATTAATGGAGATTGAATAAAAAAAACTTAAGATCTATCCCTGGTGAGTTCAAGCTTGTCTTTATAGCACCAAAGAACAGAAGATTTATTCTTAACCACTGCTTTACTAAGAATATGGTGAAGATTAACAATCTAGTCGTCAGATTTGTCACCAATGGTGAGTTGGTGACAAAAATGAGTTTTTATAGGTAATACTCCCTCCGTTTCCTAAAGATCTTCCCACTTACTGTTCCTACAGATACCAAGGAAAATCAAGTTGTGTGGGGCATGGTGTGAGTAAAGTAGGAGAGAGAAAGGGTTAAGATAAATAAACAAATAAAAAGGGGCTAAAGTAGGAGAGAGAAAGGGAGTAAAATTGACTTAATAATGTAATAGTGGACCATGTGATAGTGACATAAGAGGGTAAATAGGGAAATTTGTTTTGCCAAATAAGGAAAAAAGCAAAAGTGGGAAGATCTTTTGGAAACACCCTTAAACGGAAAATGGAAAGATCTTTAGGAAACGGAGGGAGTATTTGTCAAATTTCCAAAGATTAAAAAAATATTTTATCAAGTTTAACATTTGGTTGGGAAGTTGTGCTTTGTTTCTTATAAAAGACTATATAGGCTTTTTTAGGATAGCAAAGATTTTTTTACTTAGTTACTCGACAACATTTTTTCCATTTTGGAGATACATCGGGATGACCCTCTATCTATTTCACTAATGGTCAACTTATGAGTCCGTCTTTGGTGAGACGGTCTCACGTTAGTGTTAACGTGAGACCGATGATGTCAACATGACATCACGCA
This sequence comes from Beta vulgaris subsp. vulgaris, assembly GCF_026745355.1. Taxonomy (NCBI): domain Eukaryota; kingdom Viridiplantae; phylum Streptophyta; class Magnoliopsida; order Caryophyllales; family Amaranthaceae; genus Beta; species Beta vulgaris. Next base: position 46,979,112 of record NC_079204.1, on the reverse strand, counting down.
CGTGCATCAAACCAGCTGTAGAATTAGTTAAGCGCTTGCACCTATTAGTTATGCTAGCCTTAAATTGCTTCTGGATGAATTAGTTAAGCGCTGAAGTATATTAGTTAAACGTTGAGGTATATTAGTTAAGCGCTGAGGTATATTAGTTAAGCGCTGAAGTATATTTGTTAAACGCTAAGGTATATTCGTTAAGCGCTGAAGTATATATTAGTTATATCAGGAAAAATACTTAGACCAGTAACGCTTGGGCCAGACACCAATACATGCTTATTTGGACATGTCTCACGTTAAGAATAACGTGAGACCGTCTTTTATAAGACTTTGTGTCAACTTATTTAATCGTTTACACTAGTCCCGTTTGGCAACTATTGGTCAGTGGATAGTTGTTAGCTAATTTCATTAGCGAATTTGACTAGCTGATTGTATTAGGTGTTTATATAGAGGTGATTGATAAGTGTACAAGTGTGGAGAATAATTGTGTTAACCTGAAGTAGGTTAATGTGGCATTCAATATATATAGTGTTTTATACAGGCCTATGAGTAGTTACAGACTATTCCTTTTACATATAATGTTATCTAATACACCCCCTCAATCTTTACGGGGTGATACAACGGATAGATTGATACGATGTCTAGTAAATAAGTCAGTAGAAAGACCCTTAATAAAAATGTCGGCAACCTGAGACTGTGTAGGAACATGTCTAACAATAAGACCACCCTTGGTAACCATTTCTCGAACAAAGTGATAGTCGACATCAATATGTTTGCTACGATCATGATGAACTGGATTAGCAGTGAGATACGTAGCAGAGACATTGTCACAATAGACAATCACATGACGACGGAGAAAATGGCCAATGTCAACAAGAAGTTGCTTGAGCCAAATAGTTCTTGCAGCTGTGTAGGCAACGGCCCTGTATTTAGCTTCACTGGAGGATTTGGAGACAGTACTCCCTCCATTTCATTTTAATCTACACACTTACACTTTTCACACATGCCAATGCAAACATTGAGGACATATATCTTTAGTTTTGTATTTGTAAAAATTATAAAAAGTTCATATTAATAAATACATGTTATGATGAATCTAACAAGATTTCACGTATATTTTCATCCGCGTATAAATCACAAATGATGGTCAAAGTGAAATTTGTGAATAGTGTAAAATATCAAAGTGTAACAATTAAAATGAAACGGAGGGAGTAATTGATAGTTGATAACTAATTGTTACGTAATTGTTTAAATTGACCAATGTTTGCATAATCCATTATTGTATATTATATTATTATTATTAATGTAATTTTCAAAAACCTTAAGACGTAAATGTAATTTGGCCACTCATTTCCACATCTTTTAACGTGAGAAAAACTTCTCCCGACAACTTTTTCAAAAAGAGCTTATTGAGCCTAGCCAACTGTTTCAAACATTTCTCTTTACCAAACGCTTAAATCACTGAATTGACTAATCAAATCCTCTAATATGAGTTCAAACAATTACTTTTATTCCAAACCTCTGTTTACTAAATGAGACGGTTGTTTAGACTTGTAATAATAATAATAATAATAATAATAATAATAATAATAATAATAATAATAATAATAATAATAATAATAATAATAATAATAATAATAATAAATAATGTACTATGATTCGAAAAGATAAGTGGCGGTCTACACTGTATTGAGCTAAATAAGACTAATCATACCAATGTACATATTTTTAAATCACAACACCCGAGCATGGATAAATAGATGAATAGATCATTGTTTAGAAGCAGCCGAAAAAGAAAAGAAAAACCTAGACTCCTTAACCCAGAATTTTAAATCATCTGCAAGAAAAAAAAATTGTCCTAGTTTTCTTGGTTCAAGGAGCCAATATTTTCCATGCAAAAAAACTGTCCTAGTTTTCTACATTGGTGTCGTCTACTGAAGGTAAGTCGGAACCAGGTGCAAACGGCTCACTCACTAGCTACTACTTGTCGACAATTAAGGACTCGTTTAGATTAAGTTGTATGTTCTTCTTGATGTCAAAAAAAAGAAAAGAAAAAGAAGTATATTATGTACATGAATCTATACCCCTAACCTAATTGTTTTAAAAAATTGAACCAAGTTTATCCTACCCAAACCAATTTTATCCTACTTGTTTTATCATCACTCCTTTTTAAGATTAACAACCATTGATCTTAGTGAAAATAATTAAGTTACATAAATAATAATGATCCAACTATACATTAACTAAATTTGGGACTCTAGAAGTAAAGTTGACGCACAAATACCCGATTCAAAATGGCAAAAACCCCATTTATCAACTTTTTTTTATCCGTAAATTTTTTAAACGCAACATTCTAGCATTTATACTATTGGTGTGCTAATTTTGACCATATTTATAACTAGTACTCTTTTCGTTTGTCCAAATTGTGTAAACTTTTCCATATAGTCGTTCTTTGAAATTGTATAAATTTACACTTTATTTTATTTTTGGACATAATTTATATTATAATTTACAATGAGGCCCACCATTTCACCCACTTGGCTCCCACTTAATTCACTTTTCTCCAATTTATTTACACTTTATAATCCACTCCCATTATTTTATAATACTCCTAGGTTATCCCCAAACAGTAAATGTACAAATTTTGAAGGAATGGAGAGAGTATATAACATATACATAATATTAAGTGAAATGCAGTTTGTTTAGTCATGAAGGATATTTACCCAATATCAAAATTTAATATCTTAAATAATTAATTAAGATATTTACAGTCAAATTTACACGTTAACAAGCTCAAAGAGTCAAAATATGACAATAAAAAATAAATCGTTAAAATATTATAGTATTAATATCTAACATCAAAAAATTTCTTTTATGATACATTCTTTTTTTTTTATGAGAAAATTGTGACACTCATACTTATTAATATATATAGTCGTCATCAATATAAGACATATGTTGATCGACTATATATAGCGATAATAATATTTTTTTTTACGGGGATAATAATATTCTTTAGTAGCTCCATTAGTAATTACTTGCAAATACCCTATTATTTTATGGGTTACATATATAACCCGTTAGTACGTATAACATAGCGTGATGCAATTCGTTTAATACGAAAACTTTAAATAATTCTCGGAACCTTACTATCTTATATTTTTACAACTACTAAGTAGCAACCAAACAAAAATTTCATTCATCTTACCTTTTAAAAAAAAATAGCAACCAAACAAATTAACTATCCCTCCTCTTTTTATATACGGAAAATATATGTCATTTGGGATTTCACTTTTACCTATCATTGTTTCTCCCAAATATCATTTTCACAAAGAAATGACAAAATAAACTTTATTTAGATGGCAACGAAAGAAAAATATATTGAAAACAAAAGGAGAAAAGGAAAAAAAAAAACGTTGTTTTCAAAAAGTGAAACCACCTTTTTTTTGGAAAATTCCTCCGGTACCCCTGAGGTTTGGCGTAATTCCCATATTACCCTCCACATTTAGGGAATTCCTCAGATACCCCCGAGGTTTGTGCTTGGGCTCAAGATACCCTTAATATGAACGGAACCCTAACGCCGTTAGGTTTTCCCTCTCTCTTTCCCCAATTTTCTCTCTCCTCCAATTCTCCCACCCACTGCCAACCCCCTCCCCTAGCCGGCGGCCAACAGCCGGCGACCAACACCCACTTCGGCGCCCATGACCACCACCCACTTCCGCGCCGGGGACCCCACCCTCTTCTCTTCGCCGGCCAGAATAGCAGCACCCCCGGCGACCCCACCTCTCGCTTTCCACCACAGTCGACACCCCACCCTAGCCCTCCCTTTCCCCATTCTCGATTCCTCCACCCCACCCACCCTTACACCACCCCCTCCCCCCTTTCCCCCTATCGGATGTGTCCCCCCTTCCCTCTCTCCCATCGTGAGTCGACCCCCTCCTCTTCCCCAACTAGATACGCCACCCCAAACCCTTTAACCCGCCGTCGAAACCACCTCAGGCACCACCCTAGGCTGCTGTTCTGCTATTCTGGTCGGTGCCAATGTTGAGGATAAGGGAATCGGGAATGCGGAAGGGAGGGGGTAGGGTCGCCGGCACCGAAGTGAGGGAGGGGGGTTTGGCAGTAGCTAGCGAAATGGGAGGAGAGAGAAAATTGGGGAGAGAGAGAAAGAAAACTTAACGGTGTTAGGGTTCCATCCATAGTAAGGGTATCTTGAGCCCAAACACAAACCTCGGGGGTATTTGAGGAATTCCCTAAATGTCGGAGTAATTTGGGAATTACGCCAAACCTCAGGGGTACCTGAGGAATTTTCCCTTTTTTTTGCCTTCAATCTTGGTTGTATATATATATAGGTCTTTAGTCCCCACAAGGCCACAATCACCTCATTTTGGCTGAAATCCTCCTCAAAGTCTGAGCTCCTCATTTCTCAACTAAGCTAAACAATTATCAATTATGGCTTTACCTGAGAATAATCTTAAGTGAGCTACTATTTTCTTTAGCAAATTAAATAAATTTACAATCCTTCCTTAATAAAATGAGTTTTGTAATAGTGATTTTTCAATAAAGACTTTAACTAAATCTAGGGTTACTTGTCGAATTATATGTTTTCTTTTCGGATTTTTCGCCAAATGCAGCCTTTTATAATAGCGAGTTTGTTAATTGCAGCCTTTTCATTTCAAACTCTCCAATTGCAGCCTTTTAAATTGAATGTACATTTAAGTTGCAGCCCAATTTGGAATTGGGGCCAAAAATGACGTCATGGTTAACCCTCCAACGGGAAATTTTTCCCAACCTCTTGAAAAACCCTCGATTTTTCTCACTCTCTCCTCTCACCTTCAGTTGCTTTAAGTTAATTTCCCTCGTTTTTTCTCTCTGTTTCTTCTCTCAACCATTAGCACATTTGAGATTGTTTTTCTCTCTCCTCTCCTTCAATTCAGTGCATTTTCATTTGATTTGGAGTGTTGCGCATCATAAGACAAGGTTAGTACAACTTAATTCTTGGTTTTTCCCCAATTTTTTGGGTTGGGGATTTTTAGGAATTTTTATTTCAAAATTTTTGGGTGAAACAATTAGGGTGTTGATCTCAAAAATTAGGGCTTTTGATTTCAAAACCTAAATAAGTGCAATTGTAATCATGATTTGATACTTATGTGGCAGGAATTATGTTTAAGAAGGGTAAGAGGTGTAATTGTGGGCTGTACATTTCAAAAACGAGAGCTTGGACTAAGGAAAATCCGGGGCAAAGGTTTTATGCATGCCCAAACTTTGATGCTGACACCAACATAAGGGGATGCAAGTACTTTAAGAGGGTTGCTAAGGAAGACCCAACAGATTGGCAGAGAGATGTAATATTAGGACTAATGGAAGACAAGAGACAACTAAGCAATGAAGTTGAGGTGCTGAAGAGGAAGCTTATGGAATCAGATGTACTTGGAAGGAAGAAGGACACAGAAAAAATTATGTTGAAGTTGATGAGGACAAGGGTTAATTCAGGACTGAAATTTGAGGTTTGGGTAATATGTGCACTTTTGGCCATATTGTTTTTTTGGTACTTTATCTTAACTTGAGATGTAATGGGGGGGAATTGTTAGTGTTATGATTTGTAAGAGCTTCCAATGCTCATTATCTAAGCGTATTAGCAATATGTAAGGTTTTTTCTAAGGTTGTAGTAAGTGGATTAGTAATGTAATGAATGAAATGGGAATGAAATATTTTGTGTTTGTTCAACCAAATTTCACTTGCATTCAAAGTTGTTCCAAACTCCAAAAAAAAAATTGTTCTCCAAACTGAGAAATGCAACATAACATTGTTCTAAATAAACACTATTACACAAATTTGTTCAAAAGCAACACAACATTGTCTAAGCATTGGAAGACTATCTATTCTGACATCACGTGACTTGGATTATGTGGTGGCCTAGAAGAACTTGTTGTGGTTAGCTGAGAAGCTTATGAACCCACCATATCCAAGTTTGTAGTCTGTGAAGCTTGTCAAGCAGCTCTAGCAGCCTTGTAACAAACAAAAAACAAAAATTAACACCCTTCTTAAGCATTACATGACTAGGATGAGAGAAGGTTAGTACCTTATTTTGTTCTCTTTTTTCTCTTCTGTGCTTACACCAAGGATCAGTGGAGGGGCGCTTCCCTGTATTTGGGCCTTCATCAACAACAGGGGAAACATATGGTTGGTTGTTGCAGCTTCTTCTGTTGTGACCCATGTGCTTGCAATTGCTGCACATGTTCTTCTTCCTTTTTACTCTACCTGCTTTCTCAACAAGCATATCCTCCATTGCTTGCTTTCCTTTCTTCTGAGCAGCCTCTTGTAGTTCTGATGCTCCAATTTTCCTTTTCTTCAATGATGGCCTACCAGGCACTCTCTTATAAGGTGGAGGGAGATGTTGAGGGTAAGGTGTTTTCACCCATTGCTTAGGCCCAGGGATAGGTGGGACAACAGGGGCATAAGTCTTCTCATACATCTCTTTTGAATACCAGTGAGAAACAAAGTCTTCAGGGTTAAGCCTCATGTATAAAATGCAAGCATATGCATGATGACATGGTATACCTGATAGTTCCCAACTAAAACAACTACATGTTTTTTCCCCAAATCAACAATGAATCTGTCATCATTGTTCTCCACCTCAAAAAGGGTCTCACTACTTTTGGTTAGTAAGCAATATCTCCTTTGTTTCTCAGCCCACTCAAACTGCTTTGCAACATAGGGCATGAACTTGCCCTCAATGGCATGGATTCCATCCCTCTTTGTGCAGTTTATTTGCATCACATATTTCCTCATCCATTCCATGTGGATTAAGATAGGTTTATCCCTAGCTGGCTTCAATACATTATTGAAGCTTTCACACATGTTATTTAACAGCATTTTTGACTTAGGGATAGGTTTAAAAGCATACCTAGCCCAACACTCAGGTGGAATGGCATTAGCCCAATTGAATGCAGCCTCAGACAACCCTTTTAGATAAGCCATTTGTATATCAAACTCAAACTGTGCACACAACAACAAAATATCAGTGTGAGACTAAACACAAAATATTTGCATATTATAAGGTCATACCTTTGTTGTTGCTGTGGCACAACTCCATAATGCATCCTTAAATGCTTGACCAGAAATTTTTTCTTTGAAATTGCACCATATATGCCTCCAACAATACCTCACAGCAGCTTTTGGCACAACATTAGCAAAAGCTTCTAATAAACCCTGTAGTAATAGGCATTGAAAAGTAAATAGGGTCAGATCATGACATAACTAAGCAATGATAGTTGGTGGATTGAGACACTTACTTTTTACCTATTAGACATAAAAGTCCACCCCTCTCCATCAACTGTACAAAGTGAAGAGGCAATCAAATCAATAAACCAAGTCCATGTGTCTGTCTTCTCCACATCCACTATAGCCCATGCTAATGGATATATGTTATTGTTTCCATCAGATCCAACAGCAACTAAGCAAATCCCAGGGTAAGCTCCAGTGAGATGGCAGCCATCTAAACCTATAATAGGTCTACAACCAGCCTTGAATCCATCCAATATGGGCTTCAGGCAAATAAACATCCTCTGAAACACTGGAGGAGGTCTTTCAATGGACTCAGTGCAGCGAATAGCCATGCTTCCTTGACAATGCTGCCTTATGGCATTCACATAATCCCATACCAGCTTGTATTGATCTGCCCCATCCCCATACAAAATGTATTTAGCCCTTGCCCTACCATACCACAGTTTATGATACCACATTGAACACCCAAATCTTGCATAATAGCTGACCCAAATCCCTTAACAAGATGCACCCAGGATCTGCTCTCCACCTCTCCAAGTACTTCTCTGCTTAAAACTCAGCTGTCACCTTCCTATTCCAGTTTTGAAAGGTGCAATTATGCTTCAGTCTAATGCTTCTAATAGACCTAGTCTCCTCTCCCTTCAATCTCCTTGCAATAACCTTAAACCTACACACAGTTTTCCCACAAACACAACCAACCCTCTTTGATCTTTTGCTATTCCAGGGGCATTGACATCTGTTGACACAGTAGGCAGTCAACCTACTGTTGTTGTTATGGATGAAGTAGTAGTCATTGTGGCCCTCAATAGCATGTTGTCTCAATGCTTTCCTAAGTATCCTCACTGATGCAAACCTAAGCCCAGGTTTTAGATTAATAGGCTTGCTAAAATCTACACTAGGGTTGAAAATGAGATCTCTTTCTTCATCAGATCCACATAAACTCCCATTATCATCAGATTCAAATTGAAGCTCATCTTCAATTCTAAACCCACTTTCTAGATTTGCAGCTAACCTATCTCCACTCCTTCTAGTTTGCCTCTCAGCTTCACCCTCAGTTGCTTCCCTCTCTGTTCCACCCTCAGTTGCTTGCCTCTCAGATTCCCCCTCTCTAGCTTGCCTAGTTTTTGGTTTTACACCTAAACTTGAATGAACTCCTTGCAAAATCCCATCACCTACTCCAGCTGCAAACAGATCCTCCGGCACAATATTATCAAAGTCCCCCTCCTGAACTGGGACATCAGATGCATACCCATCATGTTTCTCATTCAGTTGTGGTCACCTTCACCATCACCACCTTCATTATCACCTTCACCATCTTCCTCATCAGAAACACTTCTCTGTTTCTTTTTCTTAGCACCCTTTGGCTTCCTAGGACTCTTCCCCAAGGACTGTTTTGCCTTTGGTTTTGGTTTTTTTTGGCTTGTACTTGGCTTCTTAGGACTTTGCTTAGATTCTACTCCTCTGAGAAACTCACTCTTGCCAATAATCACAGCCTCTCCCTAACTTCTAGTTTTCCTCTTCTCTGGACTACCAACTGCAGGTGGGTTAGGATTTTTTCTCTTTAAGGGTAGCTTTTCAGGTCTAGTGACAGGGGTCTTTATGTTTTTTATTGGCTGGGAAGGGGAGCTATCTCTAGGGTTGCTTTTGCTATTTATTATGTTAACATATGGTTGGTATTTGACAGGTGATAGGGGATAAGGGTTTTAGCTGTGAGGGGTCCACAAACATTGGATTCCCATTTCCATCATCAAACACTGCATATAAAGTCAGATACCCAGCATTATCTATGGTCCTAAGTATGTCATCAATGTCACTTTCAGAACACAAAACCTTCCTGCCAGTGAGTAGATTCTTCCCAAACTTTCTATACCAAATCTAAAAGCTACCAGTGAATTTTAATTTGTCCCTCACAATCTGTTTCACATAGTTGATGGTGAAACTCCTCACAGGAATTTGACCATCCAAATACAATGACCCCCAAACCCAATTAACCATTAAGTTCTTATTCTCAAAATTCCCACCATACAACAGCCTAATTCCAATTTCAAGAGGGAGGGGTTTAATGCCAAAATCCCTGTTCAATTTCAAATTAGATAAAGTTAAAAATAAAAACTTTGCAACCATAAACTTAATTAACAATGTCTTATGTTAGTTTAGGTTTTACATTAAAATATATATAAGTAATCACAGGAATCAAAGTGAATAAACAACAATTATTTACACCATTAAAGAATTGCAAATGGAAAAGATAAAGGAAAACTTACTTAGGGCATATCATGGGTCCAGATTTCGAAGTAGAAGATGCTTGTGTGGAGCTTCCCGCAAAATTTTCAGTCATTGCCACGTATTTTCGAAAATGTCAGCACGGAGAGGAGAGAGGAGAAAGGAGATAGGAGAAAGAAGAGAGGAGAGAGGAGAGAGAAAATGGTGGTCCTGGAGAGAGAGGAGAGACAAAGAGGAGAAAGAGGAGAGAGAGCAACTGAAGGTCAGAGGAGAGAGAAGGAAAAATCGAGGGTTTTTCAAAAAATCGAGGGTTTTTCAAAAGGTTGGGAAAAATTTCCCGTTGGAGGCTTAACCATGACGTCATCATAGGCCCCAATTCCAAATTGGGCTGCAACTTAATGTACATTCAATTTCAAAGGCTGCAATTGGAGAGTTTGAAATGAAAAGGCTGCAATTAACATACTCGTCATTATAAAAGGCTGCATTTGGCGAAAAATCCTTTCTTTTCTATAGTGAAGATTTTTCTAACAATAAACTTCATACTTGTTATCAAAACAAAAAGAAAATCATTAATATTTGTATTTTTCTTTGAGTTTGATGTTCATCAAAATGGGTATTACTTTTATATAGTAAGTGTTTATGTAATACTAATATGGTATGGTGTTTGATGATCTGAAATGTTTTGCTTAAGAAATTATCAAGAGGTGATTTTCTTGTGATCTTTTGTGCTGGATTTTTCTTCTTTTAGTTTTATGGTTGCTATTATTTTCTGAAGAGAAAACAAAATAAAAAATCATTTTCAACCTAGCTTACAATTACATGAGTTTTGAAAGAAAAAGTGGGTTTTTGCACATTTTGTTACTCTTATCTCTTATGAGATTTAAGCGTATGGAAAGGTCCATTTTCATCACTTGCAGGAGATTGTTCAACACTACACAATTAGTTCAGAAATTATACTTCGAGAAAAAAAAGAGTCAATTTTATTATAAATAAATAAAAATATCGGCATTTGTGGGTTAAGTTGTTTTACTTTTATTAAAATGAGTATTAGTTTTGTATGTAAACGTTTTGCTCAAGAAAATATCATATGATCTTCAAGCGTTTTTATGCATTTTTGTAATCCTGTAATTTGTTCTGGGTTTTCTTATTGTTGGTTACGTAATTTTACTTGTAATCCAAATTTTTTGGGTAAAAGCCAAATGGTGAAAAATCCATTAGTACATATACCTACAGTTCACATGAATTTATGAATTGTCAATTTTTATTTTTCTTTTCATTTTATCTTGGTAAAAAAAAAGAGGGAAATAAAACCTGGATGAATTTTCATCAATTTTACTTAGTAAATGAATATTATCTTTAATTAATCTTCTTCTTTTTTGTTGTTTTTTTAGGCTTTACCAAGTTGATTTCTCTGAGCTTAACAAAGATAATGAGCTTAATAGCAGATTAAAAGAGGTTTGTTTTTAGGTTTATATATTATTTTTTTTAGGCTTTACCAAGTTGATTTCTCTCACTTGTATTTTCGTTTAATATAAAATTTTGATATTTGTATATTGTAGAATTGCATAATGAATCGGAGTAGTAAAATGATAAATTTAATTTTATCACTATTGTTTTTTGTTCTGAATAAGTTCAGATTAGTTCATAATATTTTATTAAAAATAGTGCAAAACAAATTAATTAAAAAAAACAGACCTTAATCCATAATTTTTTTAATAAAATTTTAATATTATCTAATATAAATTACAATTATTTTTTATCACTTTATTTTGGTCCAGGTCCTTCAATAATGGATGGTGGTAACTTTATTTGTAATTTCTTTATTAATCATTTAATTGTGCATCTTTTCAATTTCTTTTTTTGGGTTTTCCGATTGACATATTAAATGATCAAGTATTTACATCCTTATTTTAACGTCTCTTTCAAAAATTTCGGACCAAAAAATTGTTTATTTTTCGGTCTAGACCGAAAAATAAAACATTCAAAAAAACTTGCACTTAATCAGGACCCTAACATGTAGACTCGCCCTTGGGCCTCCAAAATCTCAGAAACGGGGCTGCTGATTTTATTAGTTTCACTAGGGATTTTTGTGTCATTGTTAGCTCGCTTGCGAGGATTACCTCCTACCATTGCTATACAGTGGATCACAAAATAACTTTATCTTTTTTTCTCAATTTTATCTCTCAAATTTGTTTTCTTAATTATATATGAATAATTGAATGTGAATGATCTCTGATTTGTATTTGTAGTTTTATCAATATTTTTGCTGAACTCATACCTGAGAAGGAGACAGTAGAGAAATTATGGATTTCCCTTGATGATAAAAGAGTATCTGGTTTCATTAATCATCCTCATAATGATGAGGTATCCTGTAATTTTTTTATTAATTATAGCTGGCTATTTGACCCGCGATAATTTTTTTTATTTATTAGATGTAATAAAAAATATTGCTTCACTATTTTATCTGCCCAATACAAATTCTTGAATGAGATTATGAGATTGTTGTGTAGTATATTATTTTATGGCAGATGAAACATTTTGTGTTAAATAATTGTTTTAATGTATAATCATAAATGAGCAACTTTTAAACAAATTAAAGGTTAACTTTTAAATTTTAACATCAAATGTGTCATCTTTATATATTTAGAAGTGATTCATTAAAGTCAAAAGTTACTTTTTGTTTAGAATTACCTCTTTTAACTTATCAAATAGAGTTTTTTTTGTCAAAAACAACCTTTTAAAAGTCATTTTGTGATAAACAACCTTTTAATTTTTTTTTTTTAAGAAACAACCTTTTAAATGCGATTTTCTTGTCAGATCAGACCCTTCGACCATTTTCCGGCATTGATTTGAATTTTTCGGCCAAGACTTGAATTTTCTGGCAAAGACTTTTTTTTTTTTACCATCTTCCTTCTCTTTTTCCCTCCACATCGGCACTGGCCGGAAGCCTAGGGTAGAGCCCCTATTTCAAACCTAAAGAAATCATTCTCTCTCTCCTCTCTTTCAAATGTTAGCCCCATTTGAATCTCTTGTGACTTGCCATTTTATCTCTTTTCTCTCATCTCACCATGGTTGCACAAAAAATTCAGCTTGTTGCCATTAGCCAGTAAGAAACCATGGCCTTCAATGCTGTTAACCTAAGAACCCCCAAGCTTGTTGCCATTAACAGTAAAAATGGAGACAGAAAATAGAGGCGACAAATTTGGGAGAGAATAAGGAAAGAGGATGAGCAGCAGTGGCGGTGTTTAGTGGCAGCGTTCAGCGAGGGTGGAGGAGAGAGAAAAGGAGAAGGCGAGAGAGATGTTGCATGAGAGAATGAAGGGTAGGGGAAGGAAGTCAAAGAGAGGAAAGAGAATGGTTTGAAATAAGAAATTGGAGGGAAAAAGAGAGAGAAGGAGGTAAAAAAAAGTCTTCGCCGGAAAATCAAGTCTTGGCCGGAAAAATCAAGTCAATGCCGGAAAATGTTCGAAAGGTCTGATTTGACAAGAAAATCGCATTTAAAGGTTGTTTCACACAAAAAAAAATTATAAGGTTGTTTCTCACAAAATGACACTTTTAAAAGGGTGTTTCTGCCAAAAAAAACACTATAAAATATAAAGTGATTCATTTTAACTTAAAAAGTGCATTTTGGCTAAAAGTGATGTGGTCTGGCAATACACAATAGTCACAATAAATATATTGTATACCCGGCGCACACAACAATGACAAAATATTTATGTTTTAATCTAAAAGTGATTGAGCTAAAATTTAATATGACATAGGAATTTGTAAATAGTTAATAAAATATGAACACACAAAACTATTGATTAAATAATTTATTATATTACTTATATCCATCCAACTAAATGTACTATATACATAAAGTTGGCAATGAACGATTACCTGCTTTCATTGTGAAGTATTTTTTTTATCTTCTTGCTATTTGAATCTTTCCTTTTTAAATACAGTAGTTATATTACACTTTATAACCTTAACATTAATTTTACTTTTTTATTAATAGCTTGTTATGCATTTGGTGCATGATGTGGCGAAAGCATACTTCTTGCTCCAGTTACCTATCGGGCTTTCGGATAGGGAAAGATGTGTGTTACTTATGATGGGCCTTCAACAGAAAATATTTAGGGAGGGGGCTGCGAACTCGAGTTCAATCAGCCAAAAAATTAGAAATTGCATAGGATAGGTTTTGATCCCATGACCTCAAGTTCATGTACTAAAGTTTTAACTACTAGACCAAGTTTTATTATTTAGTGTTATCATATCAAAGTACAATATTAATAAATGAATATTTTTCTTACCCGGGACATAGCCCGGGCCTAATAACTAGTTACAATATTATTAATTGTATGATAGATTTGAATAGAAGGTGCTAATTTCTAATTTGCTATTTGTATCAATCAGGTTGTTGATTTTAAACCTAACAAGAAGAAAAGGGTCTGACTGCTGCACCAGAAAGGGAAATCCTGGACCTAACTCAGTACTAGTCTTGTCGGATTGTAAACTGAAGTTTTTAGAAAAATGTGTATGATATGGGATAGATTACAAACTTGTTTATATTTTGGGTCTTACTTTTGTGATCTTCAATGAAAGACATATGTAAAACCCTTGGCCAAAGCATTGCTCTAAATATATTTACGTTGTTTACCAGGCGATGCTGAGTTGACAGTGCTTTTGTATCATGAAATTTCTATAATTAGAGCATTTTGTTGAGCATTTTGTTAATCACTATTGTCAGTGACTCGGTTCACATAAGATTGTGCCATCTCATCAGGAAGCGAAGGTATAAACTTTAGAGCTTGAGGCGTCCAACCATTTGAGTCTCTTAGGGACTCAAACGGGACAATTTGGTCATTTTATGTGTTGGAAATTTCACGCGCGTGTGGCAAGAATTTGCTTGGTACCAATGGTAGGTTATAATGGTACCATTGTCCGAAAATATTGATACCAAAGTAAGGTTTGCTTGGTACCAGTCCTGATAACAATTTAATACCAATGTCAGGTTATAATGGTACCATTGTGTTTTTTAGGGGTGAAAGTTCGGTGTGCGGTTTGGATTAGGGCCTAATCCAATCCGATCCGAATAAAATTTGGATTTCAAATTTTCAATCCGAATCCAAACCAATTAGGGTTTGAATCCAATCCAATCCAATCTGAATTTTCATACTATAAATTGGATCCGATCCGAAAATCCGATTTTTTTTAAAAACTCTAGTTTTTCGATGAAATGAATTAAGCACAACAACAACTTATTAGATTTAGGAAATGAGGAATTAAGTGCACTTAGTGTTTAGGGTGAAGGGTCTAAGTGCTATGTGTAATGGGCTAAGGAGTAGGTTTTTTTATTAAAAAAAATCAATTAAGAACTTAAGCATAATCCAAATATATAATACAAAGCATATTACTATTTGGTTATATTGGATTTTTGGATCCGATTATCCTCAATCCAATCCGATCCGAAAATCCAATTTTTCAAAAAATCTCAATCCGAATCCAATCCGAACACAGTTCAAATCCAATCCGAATTACTAATTTGGATTGGATTGGATTGGATTTTGGATTTTATCCGAATAACTTTCACCCCTAGTGTTTTTTTTGGGCGTTTGAGTCTCTTTTGGACTCAGACAGTTGGTTACCAAGGCTTTCTCATAGACTAGAGCCTCGTTCTCAATCTACAAACAGGATTTTAAACAAGTCAATCACTGAGTATATTATAATGTCTCTTAAATCAAGGCAGATGAGTTCAGCTGAAATAGCAACAAATTTCGGAACCTTTTATGTTGCTAATTGCTGATAATTTTGCTACTTCATGGCTTCCATTTTTATGCAAATATCCATGATAGATTTAAAAGAATGATTATGCTTCAGACATTTCCTTTCCAAATTGTAGCTACAGTGGTTTCAGTCATATCAGAAAGATTCACTATTCTACTGCCGGAATCTAATCTTCCAGGCACAACTAACTTTTGAGATGTCTGCTGAGAAATGCTAGCTGAGATCCTACTGGAAATTTTCGACCATTCACATGGGGAAAATTGGAACTGGGGCCAGAGTTTGTCAATTGTTCCTCTGGAGCTAACCTTATGTTTTCTCAAACTGAATTTTGGGCAGATAAATATGGTCCAATCTGTTAATGATAAGAGTTGACTTTGTCCAAATTATCATATTGTTATCTATACTATAGCTATACTTACCCCTTTGTTAATATTTTTAGCTCTACGTAGATTACTTAGCTATCATTATTTGAGATATAATAGCATAGCCTATTAGCTTAGAATATTTTTTTTTTTTTTCGGTAAACAAAGCCCTTCATTTCTTAAACAATAAACTTAAAGGTTTTACAATACGATAATAATTGTTTAAACTTGCGACTGTGGTACCTAATCAGAGTCTCCGGGTGCTTCGTAAGGCACAGCCTGCACGTATTAATGACTTTGGCATATAAATCACAATGACATGTTTTAAGAAGCTCTACAGCAAGTTTGCAGTCAGAATATACAATGCCCTTATGGAGGTTTTGGGCCTCCACAAAGTACAGGGCCTCCAAGATTGCAAGAAGTTCAGCTGCAATAGAATTATTAGTGTAAATCCTTTTCCCAAACCCCACAACCCACTTGCCATGACCATCCCAAATCAACCCCCCCCCCCTCCCCAGCCCAACTATATCCAACAAACCAACAAAGGAAGCATCAACGTGAATCATGAGGTGATCCTGAGGGTGGGCAAAATCCATATTGGTTATTTGGACCGTGCTATTTTTGCTTATGTTATTGGCATAATCCCTAGCGAGCCCCGTGGCACGAGCACACAAAATCGTAATAGGAGGGGGGTCCTGCCCCTAGAACACACGGTTATTTCTATCCTTCCAAATCTCATGACATACATAAGGAAAGACACTTTTCCAAGGAAGATCTCGAAAGGACTCATTCAAGGTCATATGATCATGGATCCATTCTTTAAAGTCGGCCTTCTGAGAAACTGCATTCCAGGCGTTCCCCAAATTCCACAACATTTAGTACAATCCCTTATAATATGAGCACCATGCTCAACATGGTCTTTACACCTAGGACAAGACTGGTCCTGAATCATTCCCCTAGTGGCAATAAGGTGTTTATGCGGGATACGGTCATGCCAAAGTAACCACATGAAGAAGTTAATTTTGGGCTCAATTGGGCAATTCCAGATCCAAGACAGATCTTCACTATCCTGGGCCTGGGGTAGTAACGTGTCATAAACAGGCTTCAGCAGAAAGCCTTTATGATTTGCAAATTTTGAGGTAAGCATGCGCAGATCCTCCGAAGAGTTTTGAAGAGAGGTGGGCATACTGAGGATACGACTGACGATGCAGCTTGGTAAGGTGATTGATAGTGTTGAAAGGTCCCATTGGTCTAGCGAGATTATGCTATCGAGATTCCTGGCACTTTCCTCAACACTCAGGGGCCCCTGGACCCAGCTGCGTAAGGGGCCGATTAGAAGCCAATCATCATGCCAGAAATCGATGTTCCGGCCATTCCCCAAGGTCCAATAGCTGTGTTTACTTAAGACATCCCATCCCACACCTATGTTTTTCCAGATCACATACCCATTTTTAAATTTTCTGATACAATTGTTATGGAGATATTTGGACGTGATGCATCTCTACGCTAGGTTAGGAGGGCCCTGGGCTAACTTCCATCCTAGCTTGGCCATATACACTTTGTTCATGAGCTTTTGGCTCCGGATCCCCAGACCCCCTGGTGCTTTGGAAGGAAAGTAATTTCCTTCTTGACGAGATGGAGCTTTTTTCGACCTTCCTCTTCCCCCAACAGGAAGTTATTACATATATTATCCAAGTCATTGAGGGTACTAGCTGGGAGGCATGTTGCTTGCATATAATAAGCTGGGATTGTGGACAGAGTTGAGGAAATGAGGCAAAGGCGTCCAGACCTGGATAGATATTTTGTTTTCCAGTTAGCTAATCTAGACCTGACTTTCTCCACAATGAACTGAACCTGGGCTCTCGTAGGGCGCTTATGCGAAATTGGTAACCCCAAATACATCCCTAGGTTCACACTTTCCTCGATATTAAGGGTTTCTTTGAACAGTATCCTATGTTCCTCTAGGGTATTGGGAGAGAATATAAGCTTACTTTTAGCCTCATTAATCTTTTCCCCCGACTCCCTATTGAAACTCTCAAGAACCTCCCAAACGGCAAAAGCAGTGTTCTCATCTACTTTTCCAAACAATAATAAGTCATCAGCAAAGAGTAAATGAGAGATCGGGACTGTACCTCTACCCACACAAAAAGGACTCCAAAGTTTATTGTGACAAGCCTCGTTTATCCTACTCGTTAGGGCCTCCAGACATATCTTAAACAGGTAGGGGGACATAGGATCACCCTGTCTCAGCCCCCGAGTATGGTAAATTTCTCCGACTTCCTCCCATTAGTTAAGACACAGGAAGAGGCTTTCGACACGCAATTCATAATCAAGTTTATTGCCACTGGGTCTATCTAGAGGTTCTGGAGCCATTCTCTAACAAATGACCACTCAATCAGGTCATATGCTTTTTCAAGATCTATCTTTAAGGCAAACCACCCTCCCTTTCCTTTCTTCTTGTGCATGGAATGCAGAATTTTGGAAGGTACAACAAGGTTAATATCCGGGCCTCGACCCTTAATGAAACTGTTTTGATTAGGCGAGATCCAAGCCGAAATAAGAGGTTTTAGTCTAGTAACAAGGATCTTGGTGACCAATTTGTACAGCATATTACACAGGCTAATAGGTCTGAACTGCTTGATTGTTTCCGGGGATTGTTGTTTAGGAATCAAGCAAATCAATGCATGGCATAGGTCCTCAGGGATACAACCATGTATAAACCATTGTCTCACATCCCTACACACATCTTCCCTAATAGTATCCCAAGCTTTTTGGAAGAAAGTTGGATGAAAACCATCCGGATCCGGGGCTTTAAGAGGTTTCATGCTAAACATGGCCGCCCTAATTTCAGCATGGTTTGGGACGTGGCCCACACTCTCTTCAAGACTAGACACCCTTCCTCGACTGCTAACGCACAAGACTTTTTCCGTTGTGTAGAGATTTTTATAGAAGGATATAATATCGTCATGAATACCCTTCTGGTCAGTAATGTCCTCCCCTACGTCGTTTCTAAGATTATTAATCCTAGAGGCATTACGCTTTATAAGGATACTTCTATGGAAGAACCCAGTGTTTCGATCACCCTCCCCTATTCGGTTCGTTCTACTCTTTGTTCTCTAGAGCATTTCTTCTTGTTCCAGGGTATCCATGAGCTCAAGCTGGAGGTTTGTTTCTAGGTTTTGATGGAAATGGGACAGAGGATTGTTCTGGAGATAAGCCTGGGTGCCTTTTAGTCTACCAGCAGGTTTCGTTTTCGACAGTAAGGATTACCGAAAGTTTCCTGATTCCAGACCATAAGAATCTGCCTGAAGATGTTTAGGCTTTCTTGAATCAAACTACAGGGTCTAGGCCAGTCCTTAAGCATCTCTTCCTTAAATCTATTGTCAAGAAGCCACATGGGTTCAAAACGAAATGGTTTTTCCCCTTGGACAAAAGGTGTATTCTCCAACTTTAGAAGGATAGGGCAGTGGTTTGATGTGACTCTAGGGAGATTAGCATTAGGGTACAATTGGATCCATTCAGGATTTGCCCATCCTCTATCGAGCCTTTCAAATATCGATTTATGCATCCTTTTGTTGGTCCAGGTAAAATTAGGGCCATTGAAATCTAAATCTACCAAGTTATAGCTATCCATCTTACTTGCAAACAATTATGTTCTCTTCCTAGAAACCGGTCGCCCCTAATTTTTTCACTCGAATTAGTTACTTCATTGAAATCGACTATTACTACCCAAGGTTTATTTAAATTTTGGGCAAAATTTTCCAAATCATTCCACAAAAGCTGGCGAGTATGGAATTTGGTACTAGCATAAATAAAAGTAAGCACAAAGGAAGCATTAGATGAACGTACCTCGACCACACCATAAACTCCCTAAGCCCTTCTCCCACCACATGAAAGTCCATAATGTGGGAAATCCGTAGCAGGAGAATGTCGCCCACAAACCCATCCGGTTCAAGCAAATGCCATGAATCAAAGCCCAGATCACCAACAATCTCATCCGTTTTTTCACGCCCAACCCAAGTTTCTGCAAGAACTACAAGGGACGGGTAATGTTGTTCCATAAGTAGTCAAAAGTTTGGCTTGAAGGATGGCCTCGCCAACCCCCTGACATTTCAAAAGAGAACCGTCATTCCTTTATACAGTGGTGTCTTGTCGAGGAGCATCTTTAGAACCCCCTCGTTGCCTACTACACACGGGTCTACCTCGGCTCCTGTTTGTGGACAAGTCCACATCTTTCGATGTGGCCAAAGGACTACCTCGGCTTTTCGAGGGTTTTTTCGCCCGTTTACCTCTCCCCAGGTTGTTGTGATTCCTAATTGTTTCATCGGCAAGTGGAGTCTGGCTAGCATCAAGGCATTGGTGTTGCTTCTTGCAACCATTCTTACATCTTTCTACTCCACTCGAAGTATCGTACGTACCATCAGGAGTAGTGGTCGAGGGTCTATCCACGGCCCTATGCTCGCTAACAAAGCTCTTTCTTCGCTCTCAACTTCTACCTTTTTCTCTATGAACCACTTCACGAATAGTTGTATGGTTAGGGGAAGATAACGTGCATCTAACACTTAAGGGACATGGGCTATCCGAAACTCAGAATTCGAGTACATCATCAAGAGACCGGCTGTTTCGGGGTTTAGGCACGGGTCTGCGATAAGAGCTTTCACGTCTTTGAATGTTAACTCCGTATGGAATTTGTTTGGTTCCTCTAGACAATCTAGGAGATAGTACTCTACTTCCCCCAAGTTGAATTCCGGCGTGAGTGGAAGTACCGGTCGTGAGAACATGACCGGGTTTTGTGGTCTGACCACCATGACCCTCGGTTCGGGTGGTGAGTCTGGAGGAGACAAGGGTGGTGGTGGGGAGGACGATCCTGACAGATTGAGCTCCACTGGGGTTCGAGGCATCATCATGGTGAGAAGAAGAAAAATGATGGGTGAAAGAGGGAGTAGAAACGCTGGTTTTTTGTATGGGGGAGGAGAAATGATACGTGAAGAGGAGGGAGAAATCTGCTGGATAAATAGGGAAGGAGGGGAAGAAGAATTCCTTGTTTATAACAGGTGACTGGGCAAAGGGAGGTAGGGTGATGATTCAATTCCCTAGGGGAATGGGATGGGTTTGAAGTGACCCTCACAAGCTTCTCCCCTCCACGTTTCATTTTTTAAGAGGACGAAGGATGGAGGAAATCCTCCTGTTCAGTTTCGAGAACCTCAAACTTGTTATGGCAGGATTTTGGGGGATTGTGAGTGTTCTTTTGGACATTCTCGGGCCCCACACCACTCCTCAAAATATCCCTAGTATTCGGTTGATTAGACTCAACCTGCAGCGCCGCCTTTCCATTTCTTTCCAACTCACTTTTCTTAGGTGTCCATCTGGTGGGGGCACCCACTTTTTTCTTTATTTTTTCATTCTTCTTTGACTTATGCCCATGCACGTGTATCCATTTTCCTTCGTCTTTTTGATTCTCCTGCTCACCTATCTTGCCTGCAACGTTATGAACCATTCCGGCCATGTCGACCAGCCTTTCCGGACACTTTTTCCCGTTGTGACCAACGCGATGGCAAGCATTACAGACCCACGGCGAGTCGGACCATATGAGATTATGGCCCACAGCCACAACCCATATTCTCCCCGAAACTTTTTGGTTCGACTTCATGAGGATGCACATAGCTGCAAATTTTTTCTTGTCCCCCATTAGAGTATGCACATCAATTTTAGTGACGTTCCCATGGACTTTCCTATAGAATGGAGGATATCTCGTTGGTAAAACTCCAATGGTAGCTCCGGGAGAGTGACCCAAATTGGGTATTGATTAATGACCGCCTTAGAAGGTTTAAATCCCGGCTGCCATGCTTGGACCCAGACCAAACACCCCATTATGAATCAGGGTCCATCGGCTAGAATTCGCGATCTCTCGTTATTGGAGGAGCATTTCATGCTATAGAAACCCTTTCCCAAGGATACAATATCCATGTTTCCTTTCCACTTCCATATTTTTTGTAGTTCTTTCCCCAAGTAATCTTGTGAGAAGGACCTGTTAATCACCTTACAGATAATCACATTACTCCATGCCTTCACAAGGTCCATATAGAGTTCCTCCGAGATTGGTACAAACACTTCATCCTCTTCATTGGGATGAGGGTGTGACGTCGAGGATGATACTTTAAGGGATTTTAAAGGGATGACTTCTAATAATTCTGAGCTTTCACCCCCGGGAAACCCCGATACAACATCTTTGAAGGATGAGAAAGACGCCGGTGGAGGAGGGGGCCAGGCGCAGGTTCAGGGACGACGGCTTCCATGACTTCCCCGACATTTGCTTGAACATGACGAGTCTGTACCGAAAGTTTCTGGCTGGTTATCTCACTTTGCGCCTTGAGGGCTGGTGGGTGGTTTTTGGCTTTTGGTGTTAGGGTGGGAGGGAGGGACTGGAGAGAGCTTTCTCTCTCCATGACGCTCATAGTCCCACTCATCTCTGTTTGTTTGAGCTCCCTTCTCAAATTCTAAAGTTAACTAGGAAATTTAGAATATTCTCTCAATAGTTATCTTTTAATTTGTTGTATACTATACCTACGGTTGTACTATATAAGCCACGGCACTATCAATGGCAAATACATAATTTTCCCAACTCTTTCATGGTATCACAACAAAGATCCATACTCCGAAAATATTTTTTTCGCCATGGCTCATGACTCCCACTCCCTCTCTAATACTACTGAACCTTCCAAACCCCTCACGGTCATGAACACCCACTCCGTTCAAAAACTTACCTCATCTAACTACATCATTTGGAAGGCTCAACTAGAGGCCCTGTTTATTAGGTATGACCTCCACCAATTTATTGATGGCTCCTCCAACCCTCCCCCTACCAAAACCACCACCGAAGCTAGTCACTCTATCCTTAACCCCGCTCATGTTACATGGGTACGCCAAGATAAGCTTTTGTTTGGTGCTCTTGTCGGCACTTTATCCCCGTCCCTTGGCCCTCTAATTTCCCGTGCTAACACCTCCTAAGAAGCTTGGGACATCCTTGCTCACACATATGCTAAACCCTCCCGTGGTCATATCCAACAACTCAAGTCTCAAATTAAAAATCTCACCAAAGGCTCCGGCGATGTTGAGACTTATATGAACAAAATCCGACGCATTGTCAATAAACTTGCCTTACTTGGTTCCCCCCTCGACCCTGAGGATATCAACATTCTTAATGGTCTTGATGATGATTAGAAACCATTTATTGACGCCGTTCAAGCTTGTGATATTCCCATCTCCTTTGATGAATTAAATGAAAAACTGATATGTCTCGAGCTCGAACTTACCAAAATCCGTTCCACCACTCTCCCCTTTCCTGTCGTAGCCAACCCCACCCACACCCGCCCTTCCTATCCTCACCCACTACCCTTCCATGCCTCCACCAAACCTGCCGTCTACTCTCAGCCCAACCAAAATCCCCGAAATCCTTTTAAAGGCCGGTGTCAGTGGTGTAATGTCCAAGGACATACACTCACCTATTGCCCTACCTTCAAGGATCTCTATCCCTCTATTCGGCCACCCCCGCGCAATGCTACTCCCCAAGTCAATGCTGCCACTGTCCCGGCTTCCTCTCCTCCCTCTCTCTCTTGGCTCCTTGATAGTGGTGCGTCTCATCACGTGACCTCCGACTTAGCCAACCTCTCTCTTCACTATCCCTATGATGGCACTGACGAAATCGTCATCGGTGATGGCTCGGGCCTTCCCATCGCTCACACTGGTTTAACTCATCTCTCTACTCCTAGTCATTCCCTTTCTCTCAATAAAGTTTCATGTGTCCCCTCTATGCATAAAAATATAATTTTAGTTTCTCAACTTTGCTTAGATAATCATGTATTTGTTGAATTCTCACACACCTCTTTTTGTGTTAAGGATCAAGTGACGGGGGCACAAATACTACCTGGAACCACTAAGAATGACGTCTATCAATGGCCTAGCTCCACGCCTCCTCTAGCTCTCTCACTCACTACCACTACAATAGATTGGCATCACCGTCTTGGACATCCCTCCATTGCAGTTTTGAATAAAATGTTTACCTGTTTTAAAGCTTCCTAAATATTTAGATTTACCATGTAATTCTTGCTACATCAATAAAAGTCATAAACTTCCTTTTAGTGTCTCCTCTCTAACGACTACTACTCCGCTTCAAATTCTTTTTAGTGATTTATGGTCCTCCCCCGTTTATTCCATTGATTGCTATAAATACTATGTGATTTTTTTTTATCACTTTACTAAATTCACATGGCTTTTTCTGCTTAAAAAGAAATCAGACACTGAACATATTTTTCTTCGTTTTAAAGCTCTAGTAGAAAAACAATTCAGCCGTCCTATACTTACTTCATACTCCGACAATGGTGGAGAATTTCAAAAACTTGACCCCTACCTCGCTTCTAATGGCATTGCCCACTTCACTTCTCCTCCTCACACGCCCGAACATAATGGGTTTGCGGAGAGGAGACATCGTCATATCACCGAAACAAGCCTTGATATGTTTTCCCATGCCTCTATGCTCCTCACCTACTGGCCCTACGCCTTTCAAACAACCACTTACCTCATAAACCGGATGCCCACCCCCACTCTTGCCCATGACTCCCTTTACTCCCTCCTCTTCGTCTCCCCACCAAAATATCATCACCTACGCCGCTTTGGTAGCCTTTGCTACCCTTGGCTTCGCCCCTACACCCAACATAAGCTTCAACCTCGCTCTGCGACATGTGTTTTTGTCGGTTACTCACCAACACAACACTCCTATCTGTGCTTAAATCTCACACTAACCGCCTATACTCTTCTCGACATGTACGCTTTGTTGAGTCCTCCTTCCCATCTTGCTCACCTCCATCCCCCCACTGCTCCCTCTCCCCTCCCTACCCTTGATGAATGGTGCGCCATTTCCTGCCCCATTCTCCCTCCCACGCCTCCTGCTACCCCAGCATCCCCCCCTCATTCCCCACCTCTATCGCCTGTCCGTAACCCCCCTGTTACCCCAACAGCTCCACCCCCTCCCCTCTCACCCTCGCCCGCACCTCACCATCCCTCACCTGACAGCACACCCCTTAATGCTTTCGCTCCCTCCCCACCTCCACAACCCCTCCCCACCCACCTATACCAAACCCGAGCCTTGCATCACATATACAAACCGATTCAAAAACTCAACCTTCACGCCCAGGTCGCCCATGCTGAACCCACCTCGACCAAATAAGCTCTTGCTCACCCATTATGGAAACATGCCATGGAAACTCAGTATAATGCTCTACAAAAAAATAAAACATGGGATCTTGTCCCACCCCCTCCTTCTCATAATATTGTCAGATGGAAATGGGTTTTCCGAACCAAGTATAACCCTGATGGCTCTCTTGATAAATATAAGGCACGTCTTATGGGTAAAGGGTTTCATCAACGTCCGTGCCTCGACTACACCGAGACCTTTTCCCCTGTTATCAAACCTGCCCTTTTAAGCCTTTGCGTCAACTTCCAAGCTATCTTTGCAAATCGCCCCCATACGTGCATTACAATTTACATGACAAAATGAAGCATCTACAATTGTGGTGAAAGACTGATTTGGTGTGGCAAGTAGATGATTTAGAGGGTCTGAAGGTGGTTTAAGTGTCATGGCATTGGGTCTGGAGCAAATAAATTCCATAATAAAAAATAAAGACTGATGCAAGGGATTGTGTAACAGCCCAAATATCTTAAGTAGGTTTAATTAAGCTAGTTATTTGTTTTAAATTAATTTTGATATTTTAGTATAACTTGATGTATTTTGTTAGACAAACTGAGTTTTTAAAGAGAAAGGATAAAAAAATTAAAAACAAAAAATTGCTCCTTCTGTGGCTTATGTTTGGAATGCCACGTTATTTCTTTGTTGTCAAATTTTCACAACTCTTCATTAAAGATAAAAGGAACTCATACCCGATTTCCTCCTTTTTCATTCACGGTGATATCTCTTAATCCGCTGCTCACTCACCTTCGAGCTTCCTCATCGGAGCCTCCGCCACCCATTTCTTTTCATTCTCTCTCCTCGACTCGCTCCTGCTCGTGGCCTTCGCCGGAATCCGGATGCTATTCAATCTTGCTCGCTCAGTTTTCTCTCTCCTAACTTTCGTGGGTCTCGTTTGATTTGTTGGGGCTGCTGACCAATTTTCTCTCTCCTCTGCATCGTGGATGCTGTTGCCACAAGTTCGGTTGGTGTTGTGGATGTTGCATGTTGTTGTTGTTATCGATTCTTTCTTGTTTTGATTTGAAGGAGACCTAATTCAATTTGAGCCAAATTCTATCAAGGTATGAAAATTTGTTGGTGATTTATCTTCATTCCTCCAATTTATAGTATACAGATTTTATCCTTCCATTTTATTTGTAACAGTAATTTAAATTATGATGGGTTTTACTTCATTATTTCACAAATGAATTTAATTCTACATCTGATTGTTGTTTAGCAAAAATCAGTTGAGATAAGGATTTGTTAGATTCACAAATGAGTACTCTTTATTTAATGGATTGGATGAAGGTTTATAATCTGTGTTAGTTTATGTCAACAAGTTATATTTTTGAATATATTCTATATAAATTAGAATGGGAAATCTGAGGATTTATTGATTCAATTAAGGAATATGATAACCATAAATATGAAGTTACTACTTATGGAACTATGTTGGATTGAAATATAGAGTGTTTGTTGGTTCGTTAAGGAAAATCTGATTTATAAAGAGTAATAGTTATGATGAGCTTACATGTCTATGATTGCTACAGTAGAAGAGTTAACTACAATGGACTTGGATCTCCTAGGATAAGTTAAGTTGTTTTGGAAGGAATAGTTGAATTATGGGTTCTTGATAGTTGGTGTGGAGACTCACTATTAATAATTGTTAATATTGTTATTGAGGTGGAAATTATGGAACTTAGTGGTGTTGATAATCGAGGAAACTAATTATTGAGGATCAATTTCGGTATGGAGGCGATGTTGAAGATCAGATAAAGGTACACACATGTCGTTCCACCTTCGAAATATGAATTTTGTATTTTGTATAATTACAGAGATTTCTTGTGTTAAGCTCGACATATTTATGTATGTATATATTTTACAACCGTGGAAACCTAAAAGTATTCATGATTATGAGTTGTAAAAGAGTTATGAAATGAAGTCATGCTATGAAAGTTTGAAATTTTATTAAGTTGAAATGCCGAGAGGCACCAAAACTTTTAGGAATATAATCTGGTGGCATTGTTATGTGAATTTATTTTTATGAACCAAGTTTATGAGACTTTATATGTTTTGTAAATGTTCTATTAACGATAGTTATAAAAGTATAATTATTTTAGTATAAGTATTTAAGTATAAGTGTTGAGTATAAATATTTTTGTATGATTACAAGTTTTATTTTATAAGGGGAAGTGAACAACATTTGTAGAGCAGGATTGCTCATTATGTATTTGGAGCGGGTATTGTTCTGGAGCGGGTATTGCTCCATTATGTAGGGTCGTGACCTAGAAAGTCTTGCAAGCAGTACAAAGTTGATAGGGGAGACGTCCCCATGAGTTTAGAGATGGTATAGCCTCTCTATTCGTATAAGTTCCCCGATTATGGAAGCTATAAAGTATTCTTGGAATATGATTTGGCTATGATGATGAGGAAATAATTTCGAAATTATTTTAGCTGGCTTAGTTTATGAACTGAAAAGAATAGTGGGCAAGGTACAGGTGGAGGGAAATGACTCAGATATGAGTTAAGACCAGATAATAAGGTCGAATATTGTGTTATGTTATATTATGATAAGTTTTTGCCTGTACTTGCCAGCGATTTCTATTAAGTGATTAAGCTATGCCAGCGATATATTTAAAAGATGAATTATTTTCCGAACAATTACCAAGTTAGTTTCTTATATGAAAAAAGTTTTGATTGCTGCAATGACTTAGGGGTTTATGTAGAAATTCTGAGATATTGTACAAGTGATTTTATATTAAGAGATACGCTCTCACTAAAGTGTTCTGAAATATTAATTAAGTAGTTGGATTTATTAAAATGTCTTCGAAAGGATTTATGTACACGATAGGTAATAAAGAACTGTTTTATAGAATTGAAATATAAAGTTGTCTATTATTCATTTTGGAAGGTTTGTGGTTTTGTTAAAGTAGTATATATTATCATCTGATCTTATTTCTAATATGTATGTTTTTTTATATCGATATTGAGCTATTTGAATACATGGAGTAATCTTATGAAAACTGATTAATGATATAAGTATAGTTTAAGCCACTAAAATGGATTTCTGGTTGGACGGTGTGTACTCAGTTTCCCTGATTTTGTTCTTGGAACCTTACCTGGTGGGGGCAGAGTTCATTGTTAGTGATCTTGCAGGTTCGTGTGTGGAAAGCTCGGAATGGAGTAAAAGGAAGAATTTGGGTATCAAGGTTATAATTAGATTTAATGGTTCAGAGGTTGTATTTAGGAATATATATCCATATTTGTGAATATAATATTATATTGCTTTGGAAATCGAGTAAGGTATTATGTAATCTATTATTTGGTTATGAGGATGATTTGTTGTGGTCCCTGACCCACAGGTCCGGGATCGTATTATAGGTTATGTTTCCGCTGCGAGTGAATATAATTCGAGGTTATTAAGCATTAATTGTAATTAGTGAATCTTAAGTGTGTTTAGCTAGCAGTTCGAAAGTGCGGGCTGTTACAGATCGAGCTTAAGATCCTTTTTATTGAACACTCATTGATTCATTCTAATCCAAATTTGCCAACAAATGAAGGGAAACATCGGTGTCATATTATTTTATCAAGCACTATTTTCATTAGTGATTATTGGCTTTATTTGCTTTCTATGAAGTAAGGGTACATCATTTTTGCTTTGCAGCCCTTACCATACCAGGTATGGGTGTAATATGGGGCGCACTGATTTGCCCATATCTGATATGGGGTGATAGTTGTCCATATCAGGGGCATATTAGTAATTACCTCGGGAAAGGTAAAAAGGAGGTAGAATTAGTAATTACAAGGAAATAGATATTATCAATGGTAAAAATTAAAATAAAGCAAGCAACTTCTTCTTGAAGTAATAGAAAGTAGTTTCTTCTCCCTATCCCTCCCTGAAGCATCATCTCCTTCACATTCTCTACAATTAAGGTATATCCAATTTTGTTGAAAATTGTAGAAGCAAAGTTTTATTAGTTGAATTTGATTTTTATGTTGTTTTTAGATAAATTTATAGATGATTGTGGATGTGGGTTAAAAAGTTAGGGTTATTGGAAAAATTGCGTTAAAAGAGATGGCAGTTAGTTGAATTGTAAAATATTAGTCTTTAATTGAGAAAAGAAATTGGCTTTATGTGTAATTTAATGAAAATCTAGGTATGAATGGCGTTTGAAGAATTACTGTTGTATCGTATAATATCTGTTGTTTTGAGTAGTGAATAGTGAAAATGTTATAGTAAAGTGATGAGTTATGTGTGTTGGATATTGTTTGAATATGGTATGTTTGCAAGAGATTATTATTATGAGAAAGAATTTGATTAAATTGGTGAATATTGGTAGATGGATTGAGTATGTTGGTATTCATTATGTATGTGGGAATTGTATAAATATGAGTGAACGGAATGACGATACTTTGTCAGATGAGTACGAGGAGGAAGCAGAATGTTTGGAGGAGGTAATTTTGAAAATGTGTTTATTATAAATAGAAGGTAATAAAGTTAATTATTATTGGAGTAGGAAGAAGGTGGATCAAAGAGGAAGAAGATTTTGAAAGGAAGTAAGAGGAAGAAGAGGTTGAAAGGTGTGGCTAAAGAGGTAAGAACTTCCTGAATAATTTATAGTATATATGATTGTTTATTGTATAGGTTTAATATAGTATGTTTTGTATTGTATTATTAGCAATGCATATGTAAAGTTGAATAATGTGTAATGGTTTAAAATGCAAAATGGGCATGTTGGAAGCGAATGTATGAGGAGGAAATTTAAATTTACAAGAGATATGTTTAGGGTAAATGGTCTAAGTGAAGGTGGTGCAGTGAGATCACGTGGTAAGGTTTGTAAAACGCAACTAATAAAGTGCAAAGGTGCGCATCCTAATGTGAATTGTAGGGTGGAGACATTAGGCAAAGTTGTTGGTGGATTTAATGCATTGAAAGTGCAGTGGGTTATGGACATGGGTTTTGGAGGTTTGTTGGAGTTGAAGCGTAGAAGATTGCCGCGTTCGTTATGCTATTGTGAATCAACTTTGTTATGTTATGTTCTTATTTTCGCTTAGTAGAAGGAACTTACTTTGGTACATGATTAGTAATTCAAATGTCTGTAGTATTCAACTTTCTAATTTATTAAGTAATATGTTTCCCTTTTTAAATTCATTTTCAGTTTACTATACTATTACATTTCGCAAGTTGATTATAAATTAACTACGAATTTATATCATTCACTTAATCTCCAATATGATTCTATTACTTGCCGATATGATTCTTTTTTAAACAGCTATCAAAAAGGCACATATAACATAAAAAGGTTATTCATGTTCACATTTATAAGTATTAAGTAGTAATAACTTTGGTTCCTTATGTGTGCTATTTGTGATATGATTCGTTTACGATTTAATATGACATCCTATGGTTTTGACATAATTGGCATCATATATAATATATGATTCCTTAAATCTATGATATGATATGCAAAAATACTTACTAAAACGTATATTATCGAACAGGTTACTAATAGCAAGTAATAACGTTTCTTATATGGTAATAGGCAATTATGTTAAACCTATAGTTACTAAAGAAAATTCATAGACGGTAATCGATCTATCATTCAATACTATTCAGTAAATTAATAATTTGGAGTTTCAAAACGGTTATTGTTCAATACTATTTAGTAAATTAATAATTTGGAGTTAAAATTGGAGAGGTTATATTTCCTAATCCTTGATTTTACCATATGATTTTAAATGTGTATGATCTGATTCATTCAATTTGTAATATAGTAATATGATTTCCTATATATATGACATGATTCGTTCAATATATAATATGATTCATTTAATATATGATATGATCCAATATTCATAGCTATATTAGCAAACATTACTTAACATTACTAAACATAAAGAACTAATTAGGGCCTAATTTTCCAAAACATTACCAAACATTACTAATCATTACACACATAAATAACTTATGTTCTTATATGATTATTCTTTTCCTAATGATATGATTAACTTATGTTCTTACATATGATAATCTGTCACTAATAAATAATAATTTGCCTAAATAGGAGTTTATATATGATAGTTGTTTACTAATAGGTACTACCTTGCCTGACTAGGAGTTTATATATGATAGTTGTTTACTAATAGGTACTACCTTGCCTGACTAGGAGTTTATATATGATAGTCAGTCACTAATAAGTATAACTTGCCTAAATAGAAGTTTATATATGATAGTCGGTCACTAATAAGTAAGTAATAACTTACCTAAATAAGAGTTTATATATGATAGTCGGTTACTAATAGGTACTACCTTGCCTAAATAGGACTTTATATATGATAGTCGGTCACTAATAAGTAATTACTTGCCTAAATTAGAGTTTATAAATGGTAGTCGGTTACGAATAACAAAAATAATATGGTTCCTTATGTTCACAATTTGTGATATGATTCATTTAAGCAGTAATATGATTTCCTATGTATATGACATGATTCGTTCAATATATAATATGATTCGTTTAATATATGATATGATCCAATAGTCATAGCTATATTAGCAAACATTACTTAACATTACTAAACATAAAGAACTAATTAGGGCCGAATTTTCCAAAACATTACCAAACATTAAACACATAAATAAGTTATGTTATGATATGATTATTCTATTAGTAACGATATGATTAACTTATGTTCTTACATATGATAATCGGTCACTAATAAATAATAACTTGCCTAAATAGGAGTTTATATATGATAGTCGGTTACTATAGGTACTACCTTGCCTAAATAAGAGTTTATATATCTATGATAGTCGGTCACTAATAAGTAATAAGTTGCCTAAATAGGAGTTTATATATATGATAGTCGGTCACTAATAAGTAAGTAATAACTTGCCTAAATAAGAGTTTATATATGATAGTCGGTTACTAATAGGTACCCTTGCCTAAATAGGAGTTTATATATGATAGTCGGTCACTAATAAGTAATTACTTGCCCAAATAGGAGATTATACATGGTAGTCGGTTATGAATAACAAAAATAATATGGTTCCTTATGTTCACAATTTGTGATATGATTCATTTAAGCAGTAATATGATTTCCTATGTATATGACATGATTCATTTAATATATAATACTAGTTGTATATGCACGCGATGCGTGCATGATAATCTTAGGTAGGTATATACAAATGAACATGTTTTTTATATAAAATTATTTTGGTAGTGATGTAAATTACTGAGGTTCTCTTGTAGATATTATTATCTTTTTTCTCGTCAAAAAAATATATTATCTTTTTAAATTAAAGGTGAATGATTTTCAATTGTTCAATATCAGCACTGAAAAATTTGGTAGTTGATATAATAATTTCTTTTCGCGACTTTAATATAGTTCTTTAACAATTATAAATGTTAATAAACTATATTGTTTGAACTTTGTAAATATGAAATATTATGTTATCACGATATATTGCAAACTTTTTTTGGTTGAAGATTCTAATTGATTTCATATTCTATTTTTGACATACTCATATGGCAAGTTTCATTGATTTCTCATTTTTCAATTTTTTATAAAAAGAAAAAAATTGTTTTAAATTATTAGAGGGTATTCTAGTCACTTCAAAAGAGGACACCATACCTCCTCCCTTGGCTTATATGATAGAGATGATTTGTTTAATATATGATATAAACCAATAGTCATAGATATATGAGCTAACATTACTTAACATTACTAAACATAAAAAACTAATTAGGGCTGAATTTTCCAAAACATTACCTAACATTACTAAAAATTACACACATAAATAACTTATGTTATGATATGATTATTCTATTAGTAACGATATGATTAACTTATATTCTTACATATGATAACCGGTCACTAATAAATAATAACTTGCCTAAATAGGAGTTTATATATGATAGTCGGTTACTAATAGGTACTACCTTGCCTAAATATATAGGAGTTTATATATGATTATCGGTCACTAATAAGTAATAACTTGCCTAAATAGGAGTTTATATATGATAGTCGGTCACTAATAAGTAAGTAATAGCTTGCCTAAATAAGAGTTTATATATGATAGTCGGTTACTAATAGTTACTACCTTGCCTAAATAGGAGTTTATATATGATAGTCGGTCACTAATAAGTAATTACTTGCTTAAATAGGAGTTTATATATGGTAGTCAGTTAGGAATAACAAAAATAATATGGTCCCTTATGTTCACAATTTGTGATATGATTCATTTAAGTAGTAATATGATTTCCTATGTATATGACATGATTCATTCAATATATAATATATGATTTGTTTAATATATGATATGAACCAATAGTCATAGATATATTAGCTAACATTACTTAATATTAGTAAACATAAAGAACTAATTAGGGCCGAATTTTCCAAAATATTACCAAACATTACTAAACATTACACACATAAATAACTCATATATCCCGTAAAATTGAAAACGACGTATAGAACATCCCCATCAAGAATACCTTCACTGTCAAAGGTACCTTCAAGATCAAGAAACGCCTGTTCATGGTACAATGTAATAATTGTGGGGTATATCCCCTCCATAGACGCCCAAAACTTATCAAGTCTACCAAATTTGATATTACATTTCATGCGAAATACCCTAACAGTGGGCCTGGATTGCAGATCTTGCATTATAACCAAGTAGTAGATCGGATCAACGTCCGGATCAACAGCAACACAATGTCCTGACTGTAATTATACACATTGACATACAAATCTAATTATAATAACATATATATACTTAATTATACATATACTTAAACAACATATACTTTAAAGTGGATTACTTATTTATAATTGTTTCTTACTAATTATAAAGAACATTTACTCACACTATATACGTGCATACATGTAAAATCTGTAATAGTTAAAAATAAATCATTTTGTTCAAACTTTTTATTGCTGGACATTTGTACATATTTATATAGAAATCTTATTATAACAAAAAAAAATATACTTAAACAACATCTACTTAAAAGTGGATTAGTTATCTTATAATTGTTTCTACTAATATAAAAAGAAAATTTACTTACACTAGAGGACAATATATAAAGGCCATACATACATATAGGATCTGTAATATAAATCTTATATTCAGTTAAAATCTGTATTTGTTTGCTCAAAGAAAATTGGAGGATTAGTCCTTCAAATGACTTATTCACCTTTTGCTTTTATGCTTATTACAATTTATTCACCTTTTGCTTTTATACTTATTACAACTTTGTCACCGATATGGATAGCTCCGTAACTGTTACCCATATCGGATATGGGTAAATATTTTCTCGTAATATGGGTACCTTGGGTACTGGTTACTAACCTTTTTTGACTGGCTTTGCTTTAAAGCTAGTTTATTTGTTTCCTTCATCTTTTGTTTTTTCCAACTCTTGTTTGGATAGTTAAGCTTTGTTTTTCTAAGCTGTAATCATGTCCTGTTTTGAATCTGTTGAAACCTTATTGTATGGTTTAAATTATAATGGTTCGATATGGTTTGGTTATTTAGGCTTCACTTAATTTTACCATATATTTATTATGCTCATTTAAATGAAAAACTTTGTTATGTGAGATTTAGATTGATTCCTCAACATATTTTTAAAAAAATTGGTTATTTGCATAAATGCAATGAGTTACATGTACTATGATAATTTAATTTGTATACTTTTTTAAAGATCGTCAACCACATATTAACATAAGATTAGTTTTTCCCCCAACAAGATTAGTTACTCTCCAACCCATTTTTAACTTTCTCTCTCCTCAAGATCACCCCCTTCAAAGATTGCTAAGTACTCAATAGTATTAAAATTCTATTTTGCAGACCAATCATTTTTCTATAAGGACAGAGTAAATTAAATAAAAGTAGTTTAAACAAAAAAAAATGAGAGTAAGTTTGAAGTGAAATTAGATTAACTTAACAGTAGTCATACATGGATACGTTATATCTCTTTCAATAAGACTTTGTTCTATTCAACTTATATATTTAAACTTATTTCAAAAAAAAAAATAAGATAAGATAATTGTTCAGTTTAATATAACTTCTTTCAAAAAAATAATAAAAAATAAGATAAGATTAAATAAGAGAAGTTCAGATAAAATAAGTTAAAACAAAATAGTTGAATCAAATGAACATTTAATAGACGATCATCTTTTTAAAATAGAAAAAGATTCATCAGTATTTCGCAATAAATTACTCCCTCCGTCCCATAAAATGGTGCTCACTTCTCATTTTTCACAAGAATTAAGGAAAATGGATAGAGTTTTACGATTTCACAAAAATATATATTTAAGTAAATGTTTACAGGGTATTTTTGTCTTAGAACTAGTTTTTTTCTTCTTTTTTCCTTTAAAATAAAATGAAAGAGCAATAAATATACCTTGGAATGGTGTAAAACAATAAATAGGGGCACATATTTTTAAAGAAAGTATGGGTATTTGGGAAAGTTTTATGTAAAAGTGAAGGATAATTTAGTCCAAACAAATTGATAAAAAAGAAATAGACTCAATATTTTGGGACACCCAAAGAGGAATGCAAGTAATATATTATGGGACGGATGGAGTATTATATAGCCCTTATTAAGTGAATAGAGCCCTTAATTTTCCTTCTTGTACTTTGAAAAAAAAAAAAAACTATTGTATACTCCCTCTGTTTCAAATTATAAGGCATTTTACCTAAAAGAATTTGTTTCAAAATATAAGGCATTCTACAATACCAATGTAAGATTAAATGCAACTTTATATTATCAAGATAAGCTTATAGGTTATTTTGTATTATCAATACAATATTTAATGTCAATTCTTATTACCCATGCAAATCTAATTAAAATTAACTAAATTCTTAATCTATGTGCAAAAACCTTAAACGACTTATATTTTGAAACGGAGGGAGTATATGCTTATGGCACAAGACTGGCCCAAATTTTAAATTAAAACTCATCTAAACTTATCCAGCTTTGCTTTGAACGAGGAATGGCCTAATATACTCAGTCCAAAAAAAACATGCATGAATATCTTAAATATTAAATATACAGGGTATGGGTTATGACACAATGCACCTATAGTGTTCTGAAGTACTCGCTTATATCAGTAGCCCCTTTTTTCGTTTATTGATTTCCATCCACCATTTTTAGTGACGATAAAAGTCAATTTATTATGTTTATTTCTCATATAAGACTATTATATAATAGTTTATAATAAGATAAAGATAATTTTTTGCTTTAAAGGAATCACTTTGATTATAAATGACTCTTTAAGGTACACAAATTGACATCTTATCTAGAAGTGATTTCTTTCAACTAATTGAAATTTTCACGTAAAAAAGAACTAATTGAAATTTTGACCATTTTTGAGCAAAAAATACGCAAATAAGTACATGCACCCAAGTATAGAGCTGTCAGTTTGGTTAATGAACTGTTGGTTGAACTGAACAAACTGAAATTTAAACTGAATTAAACTGAATTGGGAGTAACTGTAACTGAAATCAACTGAAAAATGCTAAACTGAAACTGAAATAAACTGTAAATGAAAAACCAAAACTGAACTGCAACTGAACTGAAACAAACTGTAACTGAAAATAACTGTGAAAAACTGAAAAGTTGATCAATCAACTGAACTGAACTGAACTGGATATTTAACTGAATTAACTGAACCGATTCAAACTGAAACTGAACTTAACTGAAACTGATTCATACTGAACTTTTTTAAACTGATTTTTAATTGTACCCGAACCGAATTCACATATTAGCCAAATTCATGATAGTACCTCCAATTCACATAGAAATACAGAAAATGAACTCACACTGTGTCAGCCTTTAATATACTTGAGCGTCAAAATAAAGCGTCGCCCATGCTTTAATTTTCAACGCTCAAAATTGGGAGATAAATTATATTTTGACGCTAGGTTTGTCGCTCTATTAGCGTCGCCTAGTGGTGTCAGAAACAGATCTGACCGCTGGGTCAACCTGATTCTGACCTGACTTGAACCTGGTTCGACCTGTGAGGGTCAACCCTCAGACCTGGTCGAAACCTGACCTGCGATTACCCAGACCTGACCGACACCTGGCAAAATTATATGCTGACCTGACCAGACAGACCTGCATTCAAACTCGAACCCAAACATACTCAAACAGATATTACTAAAATTCAATTATTTTTTTATATCTACAAAATTATTTCAATAAATTAATTTATAATATTTATTACATTTATAATTAAATAAATGAAATATTAAATCATATTTAATTTAAGGATTTTGAATATCATGTACTTGTTTATATTTTCATTTAGTTACACAATTTCCTTATTTTCAAATAATATTAAAAAATATTTGCTTAAACCCTATGCTCCAAATTTATAATCCCATTTTAATATTCTATCAAAATTTCCCCATTTTTTTCTACCAATTATTCTACCAAATTATCCCATTTAATATTCTACCAAATTTGCTACCAAATAATATCTTAAATCTCGTAACCCTATACTAAAGAACAATATATGAATATGAAATTCATTCTTATTAAAGTAAAAGTTAAAGCATATGCATAATGAAGTAAAAGTTACGGCAAATTCAAATTGATTTTGTTTAACTTTACATCCAAAAAATTAAAGAAATGAATCTACAATAAGTAATTTACAGAAATTTTGGGAAAAAAAAAAACAATTCAATGCTTGAAATTGCATCTTCATCTTCACTTAAAAATTTGCAAGAAAGATTGTAAAGAATGATGAGGTGTTACTGTGTTACTGCAATATTACAGTATAATGGTATGCTGTAGTGTAGTGGCTGCATTAATACTATATAAAGCTGTCCTAGAATACAACTTTATTTTTCTCTCTTAATTTCTACTGGTTGTTAGATCCTAGGTGGATGTTTTTGGTTTATTGTACAGCTGTACTTTGTTTTGTCATGTAAAGTAAATATACTTGCACAGAAAGAAAGAAAGAAAACACAAAGATTGAGTCTTGGTTTCTTCATGGTATCAGAGCAAGGTTAAAGTAACGATTATTAAGAAACGCAAGATTCAAACTTTCATCCTAAAATGGCTGAAAAATCGAAAGACAAGAAAAATAATGCTCATGAGGCACATCTGATGAATCCCTACAAGGATCCATTATTTGTGGGAATGAATGAAAGTTCCACAGCAAGTCTGGGAACTATTATTTTCAATGGCAACAACTTTGCCAACTGGAGCAGAAATGTGAAGACTGCTCTTGGAGCAAAGAACAAGCAAGGAATGCTTGATGGAAGCTGTAAGAAGCCTGATGAGAAGTCAAAGGATTTACATAGATGGGTAAGAGCAGATTACATGGTTAAAAGCTAGATTTTGGCATCAATGAAACCTGATATTGCTGAGAGCTTGGTGTTTGTGGAATCTTCTAAGGAGCTGTGGGCGGAGATTTTGGAAAGGTATGGACAAACGAATGCTCCACAACTTTTTCATTTAAAGAATGAACTCAATAGCTTGCAACAAGGTGAGTTATCTGTTAGTGAATACTATTGCAAACTAAAGGCTCTATGGGATCAAATATCTAGCCTAGAAGGGATACCTACTAATGTACATGTGGTATTCTGGATAAATGCAAGTGTAACATTTTGAAGAAATTAATGGAATTAGAAGCAACAAACAGATTAATGAAGTTTCTGATGGGTTTGAATGAAGATTATAACCAAATGAAGACCAATTTTCTGTCTATGGATCCTCTTCTGGCTGTGAACAAGGCATACAATCTTGTCCTTCAAGTAGAAAGACAGAAACAGATCTCAGGAGAGCTGAATATGAAGATGGAGGTAAGTGCAATGGCTGTTCAAAGAAGGGAAAAAAGCCTAGGGCCTCTGAAGGATTTTTAACATGAAAGAATACAATGAGAGGAGGATGGAGAAGGTAAGGAAGAAGCGTGATTATTGTGGAAAGAGAGGTCATGTGAAGGATGAATGTTTTAAGCTGAAGGGTGCACCAGAATGGTTTGAAAAACTTCAGAAGGAGAGAGCTAATGTGAGACAGGCAGCAAATGTTGAGAGAGAAGAAGAAAAATGTGAAGGAAACACACCTCTGGATGGGAGCATGGAAAAGGGAGAAACAAGTTCAGGAAGAATGGACAATTATGTGATCTCTGCTGTTGTTTAGGAAGTGATGAAGGCAATGGAAGAAAAGCAAAGCTTCAGCAACTTTGCAGGTAAGTTGCTAGCCTCAAATGTTAATGTGAACTTTGTAAATAATGAAAATAGATGGATTGTGGATTCTGGTGGTAGTGATCACATGACAGGGAACTTAAAACTTCTTATAATTTAAGAAAGTTGGATAGGGATGTGAAGTTAAGATTGCCAGATGGAACATTAAAGGTGGTGAAAGAAGTAGGAGATGTGAAATTGAAAGAAGAAATCTGGATGAAAGATGTGCTTTATATGCCTGATTTCAGAAATAATTTATAATCTGTTAGTAGATTGTTGCAAGGAAACGAAATGAAATTCATGTTTGATAAACATGGATGCACTTTGCAGGACCCTACCACTAAAAGAGAAGTGATCCATGGAAGAAATGAGCAAGATTTATATATGCTGGAAGATAGAGAGGAGGTAGAAAAGAAGAGAAGAAATAAGAGATTTTGCAATGTGGCTGAGAGTGAAGAAGCAAGGAGAGAAGAAATGAATGTGAAACTAGAACTTTTTCATGCTAGGCTAGGGCATATATCTTTGTCTAAGATGCAACACATTGAATTTTGCAACTGTAAACATTTGAAACACTACTTTTGTGATATTTGCTCTCTTGCTAAACATCATAGACAGCCTTTTATGCCAAGTAAAAGTATTGCAGATAGTATCTTTGATTTAATACATATTGACTTGTGGGGGCCTTACAAGTCAAAGGCTATAACAGGTGGAAACTATTTTCTGACTATTGTTGATGACAATAGCAGAGTAACTTGGACACATTTATTGTGTAACAAAGAGCAGGTAAGGGAGATTATAAAGAATTTTCTGATTCATGTTGAGAATCAGTTTCACACCACAGTAAAAACTGTGAGAAGTGATAATGGAACAGAAATATTGCAGAGTGAATGTGGTAAAATTTTCCTTGACAAAGGAATAATACACCAAACAAGCATAGCTGGAGTCCCACAGCAGAATGGGAGAGTTGAGAGAAAGCATAGATTTCTCTTGGAGACTGCAAGAGCCATGAAACTTCATGCTGGATTACCAGATTATTTGTGGGGAGAGTGCATTTTAGCTGCCACTCACCTTATTAATTTGTTACCTACAGCAGTTTTAAAATGGAAGACTCCATATGAGAAGTTGATGAACAAGCCACCTAGATATGATCATCTGAGAGTGATTGGAAGTCTTTGCTATGCTAGTGGAAGTCAAAAGCCTAAGGACAAATTTGCTCCTAGAGGTATAAGATGCATATTAATTGGGTATCCATATTGTCAAAAGGGATACAAATTGATGAATCTTGAAACTAACAAAATTTTTGTTAGTAGAGATGTAGTTTTTCATGAAAATATTCTTCCTTTCATAGTGAAGGGATGTGAAAGTGAGATTCAGCAGGTTCTACGACAGCAGGAACATAATAATCTGATAGATCCAAATGCAGATATGGTGAGTGAAGGTTTGCAAGAGCACATCCATGAAGAGGGAGTAGGTGACCATGGGAGTGCTGAAACTGCACAACCAAATGAGATACCTCAGGAAAGAGCTCCTGAAGAAATAAGAGAGACTGTTGAACAGCAGCAATAGACTACAGACAACAGAAGGTCCACAAGAGCCAGAATGACACCATAGAAATTCAAGAATTTCATTGTGACTATGCCTGGGAAGGGAAATGAAAGCAAGGAGGATGCTTCAGCTGCTTTCATGAAGACAGATCTCACTAATACACACATGTATTCAAGAGATTATGTGGCATCCCTGAATAATGTGATGCAAATCAGGGAACCCAACAACTATACACAAGCTTCTCAAGATGCAGGATGGAGGGAGGCTATGGACAAAGAGCTTAAAGCTCTTGAAGAAAATGGAACTTGGGAACTGACAGATTTGCCTGAAGGATTCAAAGCTATTGACTCAAAGTGGGTTTATAAAGTGAAATTTCGACCAGATGGAAGTGTAGAAAGGCTGAAAGCCAGACTGGTAGCAAGGGGAGATAGGCAGGTCAAGGATAAGGATTACAAACATACCTTCTCACGTGTGGCTAAGTTCACCACAGTGAGAAGTTTGATTGCTTTAGCTACTGTGCAACAGTGGGATCTTCATATCTAGACATTAATAATGCTTTTTTGCATGGTTTTCTAGATGAAGAGTTATATATGAAGATTCCCCAAGGATACAAAGGGGAACAAGGGAAGGTGTGTAAACTCAAGAAGAGTCTATATGGCCTAAAACAAGCCTCTAGACAATGGAATGTGGAGTTGACTAAATGTCTTGTGAACATGGGTTTCTCTCAATGTAAGAGAGACTATTCTTTGTTTTCCAGAACCAAAAATGGGAGAGAAGTAAAGGTTTTGGGGTATGTGGATGACCTACTTATCACTGGTGATGATACTCAGGGTATTTCTGATTTAAAAATTGCTCTTGACACATAGTTCACAGTGAAAGATTTGGGTGAAATCAGGTATTTTCTTAGCATCGAAGTATCTCGAAATAGTGAAGGCACTTTATTGAATCAAAGGAAATTCATAAAAGACATTGTTCAGGACATTGGCATGGAACAATGTCTACCAGCTAAATTTCCTTTTCCTAAGGGAATCAAGCTCTCAACTGACCAAGGAGAGATCTTGGACGACAGAGGTTTATAGAAGACTCATTGGGAGGTTGCTCTACCTAAACCTAACCAGACCAGACATTTCATACTCAGTCCAACAACTGAGTCAATTTATGTCATGCCCAAGAAAGCCCCACCTGTAAGCTGGCCTTCATGTTATTAGATATCTTGCAAGAACTGCAGACCTTGGGCTTCACTACCCTTCTAATTCAGCACTCAAGCTCACAGCTTACTGTGACTCTGATTGGGGGAGTTGTGCCTTCAGTAGAAAATCATTAACTGGATATTGTGTCTTCCTAGGTGGATCTCTCATTTCCTGGAAGACCAAGAAGCAAAAGACAGTTTCAAAATCATCATGTGAAGCTGAGTATAGGGGCATGTCTCACACAACTAGTGAGCTAGTTTGGATTCATGGGATTTTTGCTGAGTTACAAGTTCATCTTCCTACTCCTATTGATCTCTTTTGTGACAATAAAGCAGCACATTATCTAGCTCACAACCCAGTGTTCCATGAGAGAACTAAACACTTGGGTATTGACTGTCATTATGTGAGAGATAGTGTTGAAGAAGGTTTCATCAACACCATCCACATCTCTTCTTTTCTTCAACTGGCTGATTTGATGACCAAATCCCTCAATGAACATCAACACCATCATCTGTCATCCAAGTTGGGCCTCCTTCATGTAGCTCCAACTTGAAGGGGGGGTGTAAAGAATGATGAGGTGTTACTGCAATATTACAGTACAATGGTATGTTGCAGTGTAGTGGCCGCATTAATACTGTATAAAGCTGTCCTAGAATACAACTTTATTTTTCTCTCTTAATTTCTACTAGTTGTTAGATCCTAGGTGGATGTTTTTGGTTTATTGTACAACTGTCCTTTGTTTTGTCATGTAATGAAGTAGGTTAGGGTGATGTAGTGTATATATATGGTCCTAGGTTGTATGGTGCCGTTTTTGAGGCAAAGTAAATATAGTTGCACAGAAAGAAAGAAAGAAAACACAAAGTTTGAGTCTTGGTTTCTTCAAAGATGTTTCTTCAACTTCTAGCTCAAATCTTCTACAAAACTCGTTCTTTAAATCTGGAAAATTAGAAGAAAAAAAAAACAAAATTCTCAAAATCAAAGTTAATACTCCATAATTAAACGAGAGCTAAAGAGATTTTTTATATATCAGCTTCAATCTAACTTACCATCCAACAACAATGAAGCAGGAAGGGAAGAAAATTCAAAACCGATACATCTCGTCCAGATTAAGAAGAAGCAAATGAACACAAAGTTCATCATATAACCATAATTTACACCAGATAGAACTCAACTTACAAGCCCCCATTAAAACAGCAGTAGTAGTTTCACTTTAGTCTTTACAGACAAAAGAATGCTATTTTTAAGATTCAAGAAAACATTTGGAAAAAGAAAAATACTATTCCTAGTAAAATTAGACTGGAGTTTTATGAAACTCATCCAGAACCCATTCCTTCAAATGTTATAATTGATGTGTCCATATACTAATTGATGTTTACTTTCGGGAGATTACATTTTCACCACTTTATGGGCACTCTTAACATCTTCAACCTTCTCCCTGTTTCTTTACCTGCAATGTGCAATTACACACTATATTAACAACTAGTACCAACAACTGCAACCCCCTATTTCTGTAAGGTGTTTAAGAAACTATTAGATACATTTGAGATGATAACATGAGTTGAGAGAAGTAGGAACTAGGAAGGGGGGCTGGGCAGGAAATATGGGTTTGGAGGAGAGAGATGAGGGAAAAGGTGATAAATTAGAAGATGATCTAACCGTTTAGCTTCTTTTATGGTTTGCATCCAACGGTTAATATTGATGATCCGTGTGCTTTGTATTATTTTTTTATGTGCCCTTGATTCTGATCATCTAACGGTTTAGATTTTGGCTATTAAATGGTTTTGGATTTTGCCTTAAGAAAATCAATAATTCTACCAACAAGGCAACAACTAAACCCCAAATCCATACTCTATAACAACATTTTCAAATAATAATCATAATCATCTAAAGTAATAATTAAAATTTTATAGTCTATATTATTTGTTTAACTGAAATTTGCTTGTGTCAATTATCTCATTGTCTCATTTCTCGGCGAATTGATTAGGGAATGACAAAGAGCATAAACTTATAAACTTATAGTTATACTAGTTATATTGCTCTAATGTCATTACTTATGAAACTAAACTTCTTGAAAAATTACTTACACAACTGTTACTTACTCAATTAATATTTTGATTATAGTTATTTACGTGAACTATGTGTAGCAATATGCTTCATATCAAGATCTTGTGAACAAACAATAAGATTTAATCGGTTAAGATCTTGTTAAAATGCAAAAAGAATAGTAATTCCACAAACCTCCCTATATATTATAATAAACTATGTTCCCGAAATAATTAAATTCAATGTCTCCTATTAAGTTAAGCTCTACAACTCTATGGTGATTTATTTGTTAACTACTTGTATAGGTCTTCTTAATATTTAAGTTATTGGTTATAAACTTATATTAATCTATATGGTTATTTCTTCTATTAAGGTAGATTTCTTATAACCTTACTTATACAATTATTTACTTCTAA
Organism: Beta vulgaris subsp. vulgaris; assembly: GCF_026745355.1. NCBI lineage: Eukaryota > Viridiplantae > Streptophyta > Magnoliopsida > Caryophyllales > Amaranthaceae > Beta > Beta vulgaris. The sequence goes on along the minus strand of NC_079204.1, from coordinate 46,934,866 downwards.
TCAGCTATAATTTGATTGTATTCAATTAAGTGAACTTATATAAGTTATAACAAGCCTTAATCAGTACTAGACCTTAGCTTATAGTATACTACATATACGAATTTTCGCTTTTCATATCAGTATCTTACTGATAAGTAATAATGGTTTACTACGACATAGTAACAATAATTAACTACTTGCTTCAATTCAATTAGATGATTTGGGTTTCAATATAACTTAAAAACGATTACCTTAGATAGAGTATTGTTATCTTCTATTAAGTTAATTACTTCACTTACATTGATACATTTGTTGGTATTATCCAATATCCATTATCTTAAACGAACTTACGCCATCTTGAATTAGCTAATCGACTTACATCGATACATCGATCTAATCCAATATTAACTTGTTTCAATTCAAATTAGATGTTTTGAGTTTCAATATGAATTTAACTTAGAGACGATTAACTTAAATGAAGCATTGTTATATTGAACCAATCTACTGAGTTATACGTATACATCTGTTTGAATTAGATCTTTCGGTTCCTAATAATTCAACTTTAAGATGATTAACTTAAGTAGAGTACTGTTATTATCTTGAATTAAACTTAGGGTACTGTTAAAGTAGATGTTTTGAGTTTCAATATGAATTTAACTTAGAGACGATTAACTTAAATGGAGTATTGTTATATTAAACCAATCTAATGAGTTCCATTGTTCTACATTTGTTGCAACTCAGTTAGATGCTTTCAGTTCCGAAATGAATTTAACTTAAAAAGATGATTAACTTAAGTAGAGTACTATTATTATCTTGAACTAGTTTATCGACTTACAATGATATACTCATTCAAATAACAACATGTTTCAATTTAAGTAAATGTTTTGAGTTTCAATTACTTTAATTTATCGACTTACGTTGATACATTCATCTAATCTAATATCAATTGTAATTTCTTTTAGTTTGGCTAAGATATGTGAGTTTCAAATTGAATATCACTTGTTAACGATTCACTTAAATGGAGTATTGTTATCTTGATTTTACTTATCGAGTCACATAGATACCTTGAGCTAATCCATAATCAACTTATTTTACGTCGATTATAGATATATTAATCCATTGAACTAATACACTAAGAGTAAGACATTAACATAAATTTGTCTTATTCCAAATCATATATATTAGTAATAAAGTACACTTTAACCGATGTCACTTCCATTCACGTTTTTATGAAGTAGAACTGTTTTTTTGAGGCAATTGTGGAAGTGCCGACAACACTTATTATTTGTTGCATTAATTTTTAACCGGACCCGAAAAAACACCTGGCCAAAACCGACCTGAAGCACAATTTTTCCCGAACAAATACAAGAGTATGATTAACTTCTACCCGAACCGATGCGATTATCGTCGAAGTTATGTGGTTTTCGTCAATAATTGAAATAAACCGAAATGAAACTGAAAATAACCGCAACAAATTTTAACTGATATGGATTCAACCGTTGGTTGGTTTAACTGTTTGGTTAAAACTGACTTAAACTGCAACTGAACTGAACTTAAAATGGAAAGGCAAAAAAAACTGAATTAAACTGAACTGAAAAGTTTATTAACTGAACTGAACTGAACTGTTAATTATTTCAACTGATACAAACTAAACTGATATCAACTGAACTGTTTGGTTATAACCATAACTGAACTGTTGAACTGAATTGACACCTCTACCCAAGTGCATGTAGAGCATGGTGCACCCTTTTCTAAACTACGTCGTTTTTATAATTTTTGGAGCCTATAATTTTAAAAAATTATTGTTATTTGTTTCCTTAAATTTTGCAAGTAAAGATTCCTTTTTCAAATTTAAATTTCAAAGGTATATGTTCTTTTACCTTAAGTGTAGATGTTCATTAACTATATGTTCTTTTCATTATAACATTTGTTCTTTTATAAATATAGATTTACACGTTCTTTTAGCCGTGTGTTCTTTTTTAAAGTAGAAAATTTGTTGAAAAAATTCGTATTCTTTTATATTAATTGTTTGTTCTTTTTGGGTGCACAATGAACATTGTGCACCCTAGTCCATAATCCACGCTTTGCAAAAAATATGTGATTATACAATAATTTTTTATAAGTTAGTCTCATATGAAAATTTGTACTTAATAAATAATTTTCTTGCATTGAGCGTAAAGTATTTGGGATCCTTGCATTGCAACGAATTTAATAAGACCCCACTTGACTATATTTTTTATATATGATGATGCGAGATACTTCAACGAAGTTGGTTGATGAATTGTGCCGCTAAAGCAGATGGTGCAACTAAAAAAACGAAGGTAGTACTAAGAAGAGCTTTATTAGCTCGTACATACTTTATGAAGAAAAAACTAACTATTACGTGTCCAACCCAAAAGAAGTTTGTCTTGAGTGAACGTGGATGAGGTTGGGTTATATGTCTTGATAAGACTTGATATGAGAGGGAGCTCGTTGAGATTCAAAACCCTGACGATCTTCATAGAGTATTGTCGTGCAACAGCTAGTAGAGCCCAATGTCCACTAGACGCGAAATCCTAAAATCCTCGAATATAATATCCTCCTAGGATTCTACTGATTCAACTAACGATGGATCGGAGTCACGTCCTTTAGTGACTTCTGACCGTACCCGAAGTTTAGTCACACTAAAATGAAACTCAATACGTGGAGGCCAGGTCTTAATATTAACGTGTCCCAAATCAAGTTGTAGTGCCTCTCACAAGATGCTTTTTTTAAGTGTGATGACACTTGAAACAATCACGAGAACTTGGGGCGAGTTAGATTGATGAACTTCACTCGACTGACGGATCCGAAGATCCAACATCACAATCCTAAACCTATAAGAATAACACACAACAAATCTTAATTGAGAACCTCCTCTCATCCTAACCAACACTTGAATTTCTAAAGTTGCATAAACGCCATGCCTAACTCCAGGATAATTGGCTTTATTCACCAAGTTTCTTAGATCTTCCTTTATCATATGAAACCAAAAACATTGTACAGCCCACGGATCACCATTAACGAACACTCCAGCACAACCATACACAAAAATGCAAAGGCTGTTAGATTTGGAAGAAACAAACATCAAACAAACTAACAAAAACAACAAGCACTAAAATCGTAACACCACACCCTAAACTAGGGAATTCGAACATAAGCGGGGAGGAGAAAGGGAAGACACAAAGACTAGGAACAACATCGTAACAACACATCATCTGACCGACGAACTTCATAGGGGAGGGGGAAAGGGAAGCCCGACGAACGTAACAGAGGACGGGTAAGGTAAGCCCAACTAACGAGACAGGGGATGGGGAAGGGAGGAATGTGCCAGCAACGAGAACCCATCACGTGCACCAGGTGGAAATAACAAGAAACTAGCGCACCTTAACCTACTATCTCGCCGATGAATGAGAAAGATTATGACACAGGAAAACCTAGAGGACTCGACACGGGAAAACGACGAGGGGGATGATGGATCTACAAACAGTGATATGGAGGACTCAACATGGTGAACGTGGAGGACGACAGATCTACGAATAGGGAGGGGGAGGACTCAACACGGGGGACGACGAAGAAAAACTAGAGGACAAGGCTAGTAGGGAAAGCTCATCGGCGACCGCGTGTAAGGCGGGCACCAGCTAGTCTGCTAGATAAGCGGGCTTCTCCTAGGGTTTGTGTTTTTTGGTGGGCAAGTATCTATACAAATATATTAAAAGGCGTGCGAAAACAAGAAACTGCCACGTGGCGCTCTTCATAGGGAGTTTTAGTTCATGTAATCCATGTACAATTAAAAAAGAATTTTTTCCTTGAATAATGCAAAAGTGGGTTTTAATTCCCAAAATATGCCCAAAAAAATTAAAATTCCCTGCGTACCGTCCACGTAGGACGGCACGCGAGAAAATTGTTTTTTTTTTTTTTAACCCACGAAAACCGCTACTCAAAGTAGTGGTGTATAAATATAAATCGCTACTTTGAGTAGCGGTTTACCTGCGCAAAATATGGTAAGCAGATATCAGTTTTCATAATAAACCGCTACTCGGAGTAGCGGTTTACAAAAAAAAAAAATTCTCGGCACTTGTAAACCGCTACTGCAAGTAGCGGTTTTACTAAAAAAAAAAAAATCTCGCGTGCCGTCCTACGTGGACGGTACGCAGGGAATTTTAATTTTTTTGGACATATTTTGGGAATTAAAACCCACTTTTACATTATCCAAGGAAAAAATTCAATTAAAAAATCAAGAAATTGCGTTATAGGGTTTGATCCCGAGATCTCAAGTGCATATACTAAAGTTTTAACCACTAGGCTAAGTTATAGTTAGTGTTATTATCATAAAGTATTATATTAATAAATGAAATTTTTTCTTACCTGGGGCATAGCCCGTGCCTAATAACTAGTTGATTTCTAATTGTTGTTGCTTTGCTTTGCAATGGTTATTAAACATTTATTTGCATTCCACTAAGCCTGTATAAGAGTTTTCTTCTAAAATTTGGAGCCACAAATGTACAAGTAAAAAATTGTATTGAAACAACGATTTGGATGCAACATTGATGATCTAAAGTTTTGGATTTTCTATTTCTTTTACATAAACATTATGTTTGGCTTAATTATATAGAAAATTGGACAGGAATAATCCCACCTTTGGCCGATCTGCCAAAAATAATCCCACATTTGAATTATTCTGGAATAATTCTACCTTTGCTTATTAAATTGAGTTTTTGGTTCCAAAAACATAGTGACCGGTAACAACAAGTTACCAGCCCCCTTTCCCTGTTGCCCTACCCCCACCATCACCATCATCTCACCATTCACACCATCATATCCACCATTCGCACCACCTTGAAATCTGCAAAGAGGAGAGAGACAGGAGGAAGAGAGAAGCGGCGACGAGGAGAAAGAGGGGGTGTGGGCCTGGTGGTTGGTGCGTGGTCCGGTGGCTGGGGTGGGGTCTAGGAGGGAAAACTTACGGGTTTGCCAAGTTACAGGTTATTGGTACCAAAAAATCGATTTAGTAAGCAAAGGTAGGATTATTCCAGAATAATCGAAAAGGATTATTTTTGACAGATCGGCCAAAATTGAGATTATTCCTATCCAATTTTCCTAATATCGTTGTTATTAAAAAAAATCATTGCATCATACTATGATTTTAATCAAGTAAAAGTTAGTGTCATTTTCTTCCTTAAAAAAATACCACTAGGCACTAGTCATTTAAAGACAATTATTATCTTAGATTACTACAATGTGTTAAGCGGTAACTCTTGGGACTGGCTATGCAATAGCCACATGCCAACGCAAAAACTGGGTCTTCTGACTTAGGTGTATTCCATTTTCCAAGCAAAACTGCACAAAGAAACAAAAACACCCCATTATATATTCTTGGAAGAGCCTGAATAACTAATTAACAATACCAAATTTTCCTTTCATTTCTAATCAAAGTAAAAAAAATTATTGTTTTTTTTTCTCCTTCAGATCATCTTCTTCAAAACTTGTTTGCAAGCTATATTCCTCCTCTTGTATAATTTCTACATTCTCTTCAATTCTTCATCAAATTAGAAATTGTTCTTCAACTTTTTCCCTTTTGATTTCTACGGCTAGGATTCATATTACATATATTGGTGGTCCCTCAATTCTATATCATTTTTGTATTTATGCAAATTTGACTGTTTGTTATTCGTACATTTTCTGTTTGTTCTTGTTCTGGGATTTTTATCTTTCTAATTTGGCTTTGTTGGATGATCTATAAAAAAAAGTTAGTTATCTAGTATCTCATTATCTTCAAAATGGGGTCATCATGCATGCACATGTATAGATATCACCAATAATTTTCTATTCATTTTATACTTGATCCCCCTTATTATATTATAGTTTTATAAAGTTGAGGTCAAAGTTTGATTGGAAGGAAAAGAAAATGGAAGGAGAAAATGGGTTGGATTATGTGAAAAAGCCATTGTTGAAACAAGAACAACATCAAGAATGTATGATCAAGAATAATGTGAATGGAGGAGATCATATATCACGTCATCGATACTCTTTTACAAGTTTGAAAAACGACTTCTTCTCTAAATTGCCTCTAAAAGTTCAGCCTGCAATTGATCCAGAGTCCCCTTTTGATCTAAACCTTTCTAGAACATCTGGCTTGATTGAAGGTAAATTATTACTTTCTTAACTACTTTTGTGATACATATGTTGGTAGTACTATATATTTCTCTATGTTACTTAGACAATAGACTCGGATAAAAGTGCCTACTCGAGTACGGGTGTCCGGATATCAGACTCATCTATTTCGTAGAAAAATATCAAGTTTTTAGTTTGAAATAAAATATCCTAAGTGTCTACTAAAGTAAATGAAAGAAGGTATTAAAGTTATAGAATTTTTTTTTATTAGAGTCGCTAATCAAGTGAGGGGAGTGCAAGTTAAGTTAGGTTGTACTCGACTCACTAATATTTAGAGTCGACCAACTTGATAACTCAAGTTGAAATTTAAATGAGTCGACAACAAGTTTTTTTCCGAGCAGACACAACTAATATCGAGGATAGAGTAAGTGTAGAGTAAGTGCAGAGGGTTAATAAACAAAAAATACAAATTAGAAGATGTAACGTTGTACTTGTCCGCTTTCAGATGTTTTTCCATTTTGTTTGAAGTGATGGAACTTTCTAAGTTACCATGATTCATGAACCTAATGCTTAGTCAAAACTTTATATTATCTCCAAAAGAAGATCTTTAAAAGAAATCAAAACTTGAAAAGGTGTAATATATAAGTATGAGTATAATATATAGGAAAATTATAAAAAACAAGTGCCAACCTTCTATATCAAGGACCGTTGCATTTAATAGTATGTCTTTTTATATTCCACATGGGAAACTAAAGTTCAAATCTTGGTGGAAATAAAAATCTATACAAATATCTGTGTCATGTGGCGCTCTTCGTGGGGAGTTTTAGTTCATGTAATCCATGTACAATAAAAAAAAATTAAGAAATTACATAGTATAAGATTTGATCTCGAAACTTCAAGTACATATACTAAAGTTCTAACCACTCGGCTAAGTTGTATTTAGTGTTATTATCATAAAATATAATATTAATAAATGAAATTTTTTCTTACCCGGAGCTCATTGAGCCTCTGGGTGAGTGGCCCTTACGAGGGCAACAGAACAATTTATCTTACCCTAAATTCTCGAAAGGTGGCCAAAAAAAAGTGTGTGTATAGGACTGTTTGCCAAAAAAAGAACCTTTTAAAAAAATTTCTTGTAATGAAAGATATGAAAAAAAATGTGATGTAGCTTACCATTGGGAGACATTGTCGCTAGCAAGCAATGTTGTTAAAGGCTGATGTGGCAAGTCAAGCTACAAGGTGTTATAGCTCACCATTGGAAATGCTTTAAGGGGGAGAAGAGAGGGGGAAAAGGTAAATATTCAATTAGGAAAAATGAGGAGCACATGGCTGGGTAAGAAATAAAGTCGGAATCTAGCCACTAAACCCTGAAAGGTAGACAACGTTGTTCTTCGTAAAAAAATAAATTTGTAGGTCTTTCATTGTTAGAAATTTTTAACATGGTTTCGCCAAAAAAGGTCTTCTATACAAGGTTGTCGCTGATAAATTTAATAGTTAAAAAAGTTATTAAGGTGCTCAATAGGTTAGCCATTGAGGTTGGGCGTGTTCAACTCAGGCTAAGTAACGTCTAGAGTCAAGTTGATTTCCTGTCAAATGTTCACCAAGTCGAGTAAGAGTTGCTGGGAGTGGATGTACTTGACCGCATAGTAATCAACCCTAAAAGTGCAAATAATTTAGGATCTATGTTACCATGTTGTTCTGTTTTAATCGTGTAATTAACTGTACTGAAATTCCCCTCAACAAAATTGTACTAAAACTGTCTACTATTTCAGCTGAAAAGGAATACTATGAAAAACAAGTTGCAACATTGAAATCTTTCGAGGAGGTTGATGCTTTGGAATTACCCCTTGACATTGACGACGAAGAAGAAGGTAATGAACAAGCACAACATGAGAGAGCAATGAACATATCCAACGGGGCCAATATTGTGTTGCTTGTCTTAAAGGTAGCAACTAGTGGGAAATTGGTTTTAGAAAAACCACAATCAAATTAATACCTATTTATATGCCCATGCTTGTGGTTTTTTTAAACCAATGTTCACATTTCAAAACTAATTATCTCTGTTTACTTTCTAGCTTTGGCTAAAAGCCTAAATATATGATGTACCTTCACGAAATGCAGATATATGCAACTATAAGAAGTGGATCTATTGCTATAGCAGCATCAACACTCGACTCGTTGTTAGATCTCATGGCTGGTGGAATTCTTTGGTTCACGCATTTGTCAATGAAGAACATCAATATATACCAGTACCCTATAGGCAAACTAAGGGTTCAACCTGTAGGAATTGTGATATTTGCGGCTGTCATGGCCACGCTTGGTAAGCTCTATGAAGAGAATGAATGCAATTTTCATGGTTTTTCAGTTTTTTTCTTTTTCTTATTATTGGTAGCACGAGTATAACATCAGTTTAACTAAAGAGTATATCTTGATGCAGGGTTTCAAGTGTTGATTGAAGCAGTTGAACAACTAATAAAAAACGAAATTTCTCCAAAGATGACACATGAGCAACTTCTCTGGCTATATTCTATCATGCTTACTGCCACAGTTGTAAAGCTTGCACTTTGGATTTACTGCAGAAGTTCAGGAAACAGGATCGTTCGTGCATACGCAAAGGTATACATACGAATTTGTTCCATTACACAATTAACTAAAGATCATAAGGCAATATGATGGATTTACTTCTGATTTTTACATTTTGGCAGGATCATTACTTCGATGTGGTGACAAATGTTGTTGGATTAATTGCTGCTGTTCTTGGTGACAGATATTATTGGTGGATTGATCCTACTGGTGCTATTGCTCTAGCAATTTATACAATTTCAAATTGGTCAGGAACAGTATTGGAAAATGCAGGTTCTTACCCTCTTTAAAATTTCTTGTTATTAAGATAGTACTAGATTCTTTTTGCTCTGCATTTTATAACTCACACTCTTCATTCTAACCCATACAGTATAGATTGTCTAATACTGAAGGAAAATTATACAGGCTTTATACTTTGGACAAGCTTTAAAAAGTTAACCCTCGCGAATTATGCATTCTCTAAAATAACCCTATAATTACATATTAACCCTGGAGAGTTTTTCTTGTTATGAAATAGGTTATAATTGGGAAATTCTCAAATTTCCAAGGTTACTTTCCAATAGTAAAAGAATTAGTTATAGCCTAACCTCAATTTTTCAGAAGTAGCTTAACGGAAAGTCTTGGATTCAGATATTTGACTCAAAATCAACTGTGACAATGATTTACAGATTATTATGTAATCTATTTTATATCGATATAATGCCATTACATATTAATTGTCTTGGGACAGTGATTTACAGAATTACGCACAAATTGTTAAGGGGTAACCATTTATGATATTCATACATTAGAAATTTAATTACTTCTTACAACCATTTTATATTCTTTAGAAAGTACTTGCATCAGTGAAACAACTAAAAAGGTGAAGATACATATGCTAGTCAATTATGTTCACGGAGTTTCTTTCACTATGCAGTTTCTCTGGTGGGACAAGCAGCTCCCCCGGAAGTCCTTCAAAAACTCACATACCTTGTTATACGGCATCATCTCCAAATCAAACGCGTTGATACAGTCCGAGCATACACCTTTGGTGCTCTATACTTTGTTGAGGTTAGTCTTAAACATGCTTTCTCATACATAATCCAAGGATTTATGACTTCCGGTAGACTATAATTTACTTTCAGATGTGTAAGAAGTAATTAAATTTCTTATGTATGAATATCATAAATGGTTGTAAGGTTGACATCGAGCTGCCGGAAGATTTGCCTTTGAAAGAAGCCCACGCAATTGGAGAGTCATTGCAGATAAAGATTGAGAAGCTCCCTGAAGTTGAACGAGCATTTGTGCATCTAGATTTCGAGTGTGATCACAAACCTGAGCATTCAGTTCTAAGCAAATTACCCAACAGTCAGCCTTGATAACTTTTAGATAATGGATAAACTGTTTTGTGTGGGATAGTGAAATAGATAGACATCTTTTTGACCCTCAGTTGATAATTGATGATCATCAATTCACCATATATAAGTATATAACCATAACTTGTTCACTTAATATATAAAAGGATGATTAAAGGAATGTCAAAAAGTTCCTTGCAAGTTTATGGTATGGCTTTTGGACGAAAAGGGATCCGATCATTTATTCATAATCTCAATATGTGACTTTATCCATAATGTCATAATTGTATCTATGCAACAACTCTGGGCATCACTAAAGCCCAAAAGGCCAAAACTATCATTTTGTTACTTGGTGCGTCTTCAAGTTTAATTTAAGGTAATTTTGTTTTGGAATCTTCCAAGTTCAACTAACAAGAGTCTCTGTTTGATTTACTACTATCCAGGAATAGTCTAATTGTGTACTCATAGCATTTTCCTACAAGAATCTTACCGTCTTAGATCCCTTTGTACTCCTTTTTTCCCTATTCAATTTATATAACTATATAACATACACTAAAGCCAAAAACACTGAAAAGAGGATTTACCTCCTAAAGTTCCTTCCTAATGTTGGGTTTGGTGGAATAGAAGACCTTGATTATGAAGCAAGTGAGAAGTAAAAGAGATGGACCATTAACGAGCATAGTGAACAAGCGTGTAGAGACGAACTAGCGACAAGCTATGTGTTAATTATGACTTGAAATCTTGTGAATGGCATAAGGCTAACTTTGAATGCACATATCTCTCAATCTATAAATGATTTTGATGTGATTCAAATTGGAGGTGATAGCTTGTTCAAAGAGCTTTCCAACGATAGGTCATATGCCCAATTTCGATGAGAAACGAGAAAGTTATGACTGTTTTACGAAGAACTGACGAAGCTATTTCGTCCCGGGCCCGACCGGGCGGATTTCGCCCGACCCGGTCGGGCGGTGCGCAGTTTTGAACGCTGAACGCGTTTTTCGATATATTTTTCGTTTAAAGTTATCTTTTAGGGTTTGTACGGGTTCCTTATGATTATAAAAGGGCTCTTAGTGTTCATTATTATTAACACAACTTATGAAACACTTTTAGCCTCTAGATTAAGGACTCTTGTATTATTCTCTCTGATTTTCTCCATTATAATGAAGAAGCTCTAATCCCCCACCTGTGGATGTAGGTCAAATTTGACTGAACCACGTAAATCCTTGTGTTATTTGTTTGTTCATCTTTATAGTTTTCTCACCTTCATTATTTCATTGATTTTCTGTTCCGCATTAATCAAACTACAACACTTATTTCCTAACAAACTGGTATCAAGAGTTTGGTTGTTTTAAGATCTTAAGTGTTTATAGAAAAAGTTTGATTTTTTTTCATTATGTCAATGAAATACAATATTGAGAAATTTGATAGGCAAGTAAATTTTGGCCTATGGCAATTAAAGATGAAAGCCATCCTGGTTCAAAGTGGTTGTTACAAGGCTCTTGTAGGTGCATCCAAAAAGCCTTCAGATATGACGGATGATCAGTGGGAGGATATGGATTTGAAGGCACTCTCAGCAAATCATTTAAGTCTATCTAATGAAGTTTTGAGAGAGGTTGCCAAAGAGACGACTGCTGCGGGTTTGTGGTTGAAGTTGGAGTCACTTTATATGACAAAATCTGTGACCAACCGTCTACTACTAAAATCTAGACTTCATGATCTCAGTCTAGAAGAAGGTAAATCGCTTGAGTCTCATTTAGATGAATTCTTCTCTATAATTATGGATTTGCAAAATATCGATGTTGAGATCGATGATGAGGATATGGCTATTAGGTTGTTGTGTTCTTTACCACCTTCGTATAAGCACTTTCGAGATACCTTATTATATGGTAAAGATGATTTGAGTTTGCAGGATGTTAAGGAGGCCTTAACGGAGGCCTTAACTCAGAGAGATTTAATTGACAATAAATTAGTTAATAAATCTAATAATTCTACTAACACAAATGCTTTTGCTGCTCATGGTGGAAAGAATTCTGGAAAAATCTGTAACTATTGTCATGTGAAGGGTCATATTAAATCTGAGTGTTGGAAATTAAAGAAGAAAAATGGAGAAAGGTCCAATGAGGATCGATCTGCAAATATTGCCAATGCTGTTTCTGATGATGATCTTGCACTTTAAGGTTACAAGATTTGGGCCTGCGGTTTCTACGATCTCTTTATGTTTGGTGCCCTTTTGAGATCTCTTGGTAAAACGAGAAATCGTGTGGATTTTGCTATGGAGTCTATGATAGATTGTTTTTTGAGTTTCCAATAAAGTAACAATCTTGGTTATGCATTAGATTTTGTTCTAGTTATGCTATTTCTTATCTCAAATTTGGCACTTTTGTGATTATTAAGTACGATTGCAATTTAGAAATTATCGTTGTCATTCAGTTTCTAGAATTGCTTTTGAGTTTGTTGTTGAGATGAAGAAGTGTTTGAAGAGAGTTTGGTCAATTTGATGAAGCATGCTAGCGTTGGTGACTTTATACTCTCGATCTAGGCCATGGGATGGTTTTGCATACGGATTTTGTGTTCGAAGACGCATCGGTATGCAATTATAGAACATGTCCGTATTCTGGATTGCCTACAATGGGTAGGTTTATGGAATTTTGCTTAAGGTGGAGGTTCTATGGTGTTTTTTTGGTTGAGCATCATTTTTTGGTTTAAGGTGGAGTTACCTTGTTTGATCGGTTTCAAGTCAAGGTGGAGATTTGTTAATTATGACTTGAAATCTTGTGAATGGCATAAGGCTAACTTTGAATGCACATATCTCTCAATCTATAAATGATTTTGATGTGATTCAAATTGGAGGTGATAGCTTGTTCAAAGAGCTTTCCAACGATAGGTCATATGCCCAATTTCGATGAGAAACGAGAAAATTATGACTGTTTTACGAAGAACTGACGAAGCTGTTTCGTCCCGGGACCGACCGGGCGGATTTCGCCCGACCCGATCGGGCGGTGCGCAGTTTTGAACGCTGAATGCGTTTTTCGATATATTTTTCGTTTTAAGTTATCTTTTAGGGTTTGTACGGGTTCCTTATGATTATAAAAGGGCTCTTAGTGTTCATTATTATTAACACAACTTATGAAACACTTTTAGCCTCTAGATTTAGGACTCTTGTATTATTCTCTCTGATTTTCTCCATTATAGTGAAGAAGCTCTAATCCCCACCTGTGGATGTAGGTCAAATTTGACTGAACCACGTAAATCCTTGTGTTATTTGTTTGTTCATCTTTATAGTTTTCTCACCTTCATTATTTCATTGATTTTCTGTTCCGCATTAATCAAACTACAACACCTATTTCCTAACACTATGAGTGTTGAGAGACGAGGAAAGGCTGGTGTGCGATAACAAATCGAGCAGCAACAACAATGAGCAAGCGTCGACGACAAACATGAGCCAAGGAAATATCAATCATTTGAATGGTGATATTTAAAATTAGAGTTTAATCTATAATCGTTCGAATATTTTTCATATGTACATCATCAATTGGAAAAGTCGAGCATGGCTTGGGTACTACCTAGCTACCCAATTATATACTGAGAATATTGTCACTTAATTTTCCTCTCGGCTTATAGTAACATACTTTATTTATTCCATTTTAATTGTAACATGTGGAGTTTTGTGATTTCCAATATATACTTTCGACCATTAATGTATTCATTTATCTCTAACTAAAAATTATGAAAATAATCTACATAACTATGAAAATAGTAGTTTAATACATATAATTCAACAATTTATACATTTTCTATATATCAGTTTAATACATATATCTCTTTATCCATATTTCATAATAATTTATACATATTTTGCAAGCATTTTAGACCCATGTGCGTCTATAATTCACTTTAATTTCCAAAAAAAAATTAGCAACTTCTTTTATGTATTTGTCATTTGTTAAAACTATCTTTTGCGTAATGTTTTTAGGGTTTTTCTATGGGGTGTCCCAGTGTTTTTTTTTAGAATAATATGATGTTGTACTCATGTTTTTTTTGTTCTAAATAATACCTTCAACTTTTTAGGTTTTCTTTATGGCAATCCTGTTATTTCTTATTCATTACGGTTATTAATGTTGAAGATGTAATGGCCCACTTACTCCGCTATTATTTAAAACCCCATGAACTTTTCTCTTATAAATCAAAACTTTTGCTTTCAGATGCTTTAATTTTCTAATCAAATTAAGAATATTTGAAATACAAACCAGCCATGAACTTGTTAGTCGTCTTGTGGTATAAAAAATTTTCTCTCTAAATGACTCAAAAGGTTGGGAAATAAAGAAACTAAAGAGTCGTTTGGTTCAAGATATATAATGGAAAGGGAATAAATGCAAATAGAGGAGGGAAACTATAACAAAAAAGTGTTACCTTTATTGAGTGTTTGGTTCAAGCCAAGTAATGAAAATGAATGTAGTTTCGATCATGTATCAACTATACATATCCATATGATTGACTAAACATCTCCATGTTCCCATAGCCCATGAAACGGCGCTATCAATCGATCTTATATGCTAATCTTTTAATAAGTCATTTATGTCCAATTTAACGACTCAGATTAGGAACTCGAATATTCCATGAATTCAGTTCACTAATAGTGTTTCATTCATTAAATCGCATATTTGACAAAACCATTGAATTTCAAATTATTTCTAGACATTTTATTTAATAATAAATCAAAATTAAATAAGATAAAACTTCATTCCTCATAAACATAAAACAGCAAAACCATATCTCTATATTGTAACAAGTTTCTCCAAACATAATACAATCTAAATCTATTCTAACATTTGCTTCAAGCTTATAGCCCTAACATGACTTTAGTTTCATGCTTGGGTTGGGGTAGAGGTTTAGTAAGTGGGTCTTCCATATTCTCATCTTTGTGAACTTTGCAGATTTTGACATCCTTCCTGTTAACTATCTCGTGAATAAGGTGATATTTCCTCATTTATGCTTGGATTTGTTATGTGATATCGATTCTTTTGCTTGTGCAATATCACTATCATTATCACCGAACAACTCAATCCCCTCCAGAGCACTAGGTATGACATATAACTCTGTTAAGAACTTCTTTATCCACATAACTTCCTTAGCTACTTCAACCACTGCTAAATATTATGATTCTGTCATAGAGTCCGCTATAGTGCTTTGCTTCGAACTCTTCCCGCTCAGTGCTCCTTCATTTAGACAAAAGATGTACCCTGACTGAGAGCGGAAATCATTTCTGTCAGTTTGGAAGCTCGCATCAGTATAAAATTTAACAACCAAATCACTTTCTCCTCCATAGACTAAGAGCATGCCTTTAGTTCTCCTTAAGTACTTAAGGATGCTCTTAGATGCAGTCTAGTGTGCTTCTCGTGGATTTGATTGGAACCTGGTACACAAGCTCAAGGCATATGCAACATCTAGTCGAGTACTTATTATGGCATACATGATAGATCCTATAGTCGAAGCATAAGGTATGCTACTCATCCGCTTCAACTCACCAGGCTCAGTCGGGCTCTGACTCTTGCTAAGCAACATACCATGTGACATGGGAATGAATCCTCTATTCGAGTTTTCCATGTTGAACTTTGCAAGAACTTTATCAATATAAGTTTCTTGACTTAGTCCATTCATCCTTCGAGACCTTTCTCTATGGATTTTGATTCCCAATATGTACTCAACCTCTCCAAGGTTCTTCATGGAGAAACAAGTTTTCAACCATTCCTTGACTGACTCAAGCATTGGTATGTTATTTTCCATGAGTAGTATGTCATCTACATACAAAACCAAGAAGACTAAGCCGCACCCACTAAATTTCTTATAGACACAAGATTTTCTTCATTTTTTGAGAAAACCAAACTGTTTGATTGCTTGTAATACCTCGAAAATTCTCTATTTTCCAGAATACCTTTTCAATATAAAATTTAGAGAATTATCAAATAAAGTACTATCTCACATGTGATAATGTATCGGCTTATTCAGGATTTTGCATCGAAAATGATAATAAATAAATTTTAGAAATACAACTTGCTCAACCAAAAAGTCAAATCTAAAATTCAACCAACATGAAGTCAAAAGTCAACCTCAAAAGTAAAATTCAACGATGAAAAGTATAAAGTCAAAGTAAACTGTAAAGTCAACACAAGCTCTGTAAATCCCGAACCCATGATGCATCATATGAAACCTGTAATGGACGATACACTATCGATCCCGAGATACTTCTCACCAAATGGGTCATCACATGATCAATAAGATAGCCATGATCAACACATGCACACAAAGCACGTAATCAGCAAAGCTGAGTACTACATAGTAAATAAATAAATAAAACCTAACATGATTCTTATAAATATTAAGCAGGGATAAATGATGATATAATAACGTTGCATACTACTTTTACTGAACTAAACTCCACAATAAATAATAATTTAATTAATTTAGATGGAATAGTCAATGGGATGAGTTATCTAAACCAAAACCAGTCTTCAATCTAGAAGACGAAGTACGGGCGCGACTTCGTACTCCTATGATCTACATACGATATCGAGGAACCTTTAAAATAAAAATAGGGCAAAATGATCAATCCGGTCCCAAGAAAAATCATGGGCTACCATCATGTACTCCAACTCAAACTTGTCCAACACTTCAGACGTGCACAAGTTTAAATTTATTGCTATTTACGTTTCACTTTACATGATTAATAATTTATTCACTCATTATGACTCACAAGTAAGATAAATAATATAATCATGAAAGAATCATAAAGTTCATTTTTATCTTAGGATTAGATAAGGTGATCATCAACTTAACAACCCAAGATTAACTCTAATATTAAGTCCATAACCTTATATTTATTTGTCGAACCAAGTCAACAACCAACCAACCTTTCATAGGCATAATGATTAACTTCCCAAATAAGGCTTTCGGACCTTATAAAGTAATTAAATAACCCAAAAGGAACAAAATGATTCAATCATGATCCAATACAAACATAAATATTAATCCCTCATGTGAATTAATAATATAAAGTTTCCGAATTCCATATGCTTGCAACAATCTTCCATGCAAACATAATATAAAAATCATATTCAACATGCTTCACACAACGGCATAAAACATGCAAATCCAATTGAATCATAATCACCTATATGAACCGAAAAAAAAGTTCCCTATACATGTACTACATAATTCTCATCCTTAGTACATGATATTAGTCCAATCAACACATAGGTATGTACGTACCTTGTGTAAGCAAATTGAGAGACCACTTTCACAATCTTAAAAGTCGTCTAAAGAGAATTCACCACCTAAAATAACCAATATAACCACAAATCAATGCTTAATAAATTTTCAGCAATATTAAATTACTTTAAATCCTTCTTAAAAGTGTTAAAAAACCTTTCCCACCATTAAAACATAGTTATTAAAGCCTCCTAATATAGTACTACTATACTAGTTATTAAAAAAACCTTAAAAACTCACACTTTAATCATGAAAACTCCATTATCAACATCCTTATCAAATTTCCAGCAACTTATTGTAGGAATCTATAAGTACTATAAAGCGAAATTTCATGAATCAAATTCATAAGCACTTAAATCGGGATCACATGCATATACAATTAAGGATCACATACAAGTTTAGAAATAACCTTTGTAGCGTGATTTCCACAAAGCTTGAATAACCCGGATTGAGAATCTCAGATGTGATTCCTCTACTTAGTCCACCAACCCAGATCAACACTCCACCAATGCTAGTTGGAAAGGAAGAAAACTTCTTTCTTGTTTGGAGTATACGTGACTTTTGAAGAGAGAGAATAGGAGAAGAAAATAATAAGAGAATAAACTGATGTTTTCTTTTCTGCCTAACCCAAATATATAAAAGTATTTAGGTCAGATTTCTCTCCTTTTCCCTCTCTTGGCCGGCCACCCTAGGGCCCTCTTGGGCTCTAGGTTTCTTTTGTTGATCCAAGTTTAATGTGTGACCTTGTAGGATCCGTTACATTGGGCTTCGGGTTTATTTATTTACTAATCCGAAGTTCTATAGCTTTCTCTAGCAAGACGTATAGACGACCCAATATAACGAACTTATTATCTCTATAATAGATCCATTATAATTAGTAATTGCATTTAAGTCGAGGACATAAATCCTTCAATCTCCCACTTGTCCGAGACGAGTGTGCAATGTTTTTATTCCTCAAGTCTCTTAATGTCTTAATTTGATAGTATGATCATATTTCTATATCATCCATACTAGCTTTCAAATTATTCCTTGAAATCCGAGTTCAAATTGTCAAACAAATGATCATCGAATGATCCATTTGAGCACGGCCATGCATTTTCAATTTTTCACTCTTCAAGGGGCCAAGACACCTATCCTATCTCATATAGGAGGACTTTTCCAATCTTGTAGTAACCAATACTCCCACTCAACTTTTAGCACAACCTGAATGCTGCCTTTATAGTCCCCTTTTACGGCATGACGTTTGACAGTATCAAAGCTATACTAATCATTGGGCTAAGTAATGTTCTACTCATGTCTCAGGAATCTACTAATATAATTTCGAAGTTATAAAACTTCTAAGTAGGTCAAGTTCGACTATGTATCAACTATACATGTCCATATGATTGATTAAACATCTCTATGTTTCCATAGCCCATGAAACGGCGCTATCAATCAATCTTATATGCTAATCCCTTTAATAAGTCATTTATGTCCAGTTTAATGACTTAGATTAGGAACTTTAATATTCTATGAATTCTGTTCACTTATGGTGTTTCATTCATCAAATCACATATTTGACAAAACCATAGAATTCAAGATATATTTTGGACATTTTATTTAATACCAAACCAAAATTAAATAAGACAAAATTATTATTCATAAACATAAATAGCAAAACCATGTCTTTACATTGAATAAGTTTCTCTAAACCTAGTACAATCTAAAGCCACTCTAACATTTGCTTCAAGCCTATAGCCCTAGCGTGACACTCATGCTTGGGTTGAGGTAGCGGTTTAGTTAGCGGATCAGCCACGTTCTCATCCGTATGAACTTTGCAGATTCTGACATCCTTCCTGTCAACTATCTCTCGAATGAGGTGATACTTCCTCATCACATGTTTGGATTGTTATGTGACCTTGGCTCTTTTGCTTGCGCAATAGCACCATTGTTGTCACAAAACAACTCAATTCCTTCCAGAACACTAGGTACGATATCCAGCTCTGTCAAGAATTCTTTATCCAAACTGCTTCCTTAGCTGCTTCAACTGCTGCTAAATATTCTGATTCTGTCGTAGAGTCTGCTACAGTGCTTTGCTTTGAGCTCTTCCAGCTCACTGCTCCTCCATTCAGACGAAAGACATACCCTGACTGAGAGCGGTAGTCATCTCTGTCGGTTTGGAAGCTTGCATCCGTGTAACCTTCAACAACCAACTCACTTTGTCCCCCATATACTAAGAACATGCCTTTAGTCCTCCTTAAGTACTTAAGGATGCTCTTAGCTGCAGTCCAGTGTGCTTCTCCTGGATTTGCTTGGAACCTGCTACACATGCTCAAGGCATATGCAACATCAGGTCGAGTACTTATCATGGCATACATAATAGACCCTATAGCCGAAGCATAAGGAATGCTACTCATTCGCTTTAACTCATCAGGCTCAGTCGGGCACTGACTCTTGCTAAGCGATATGCCATGTGACATGGGAACGAAACCTCTCTTCGAGTTTTCCATGTTGAACCTTGTAAGAACCTTATCAATATAAGTTTCTTAGCCCAATCATCCTTCGAGACCTATCTCTATGGATTTTGATTCCCAGTATGTACTCAGCTTCTCCAAGGTCCTTCATAGAGAAACAACTCTTAACCATTCCTTGACTGACTCAAGCATTGGTATGTCGTTTCCCATGATTAGTATGTCATCTACATACAGAACCAAGAAGACTAAGCTGCTCCCACTAAACTTCTTGTAAACACAAGACTCTTCTTCGCTTTTGATGAAACCAAATTGTTTGATTGCCTCATCAAACCGAAGATTCCAGCTCCGAGATGCCTGCTTCAATCCATAAATGGATCTCTGAAGCTTGCAAACCCTTTTAGGATTTTCTGGATCTTCAAAACCTTCAGGTTGTGTCATGTACACATCCTCATTCAAGAACCCATTCAAGAATGCGGTTTTGACATCCATCTGCCAAATTTCGTAATCGAAAAATGCAGCAATCGCTAAAAGTATCCGAATTGATTTAAGCATTGCTACTGGAGAAAAGGTCTCATCATAGTCTATACCATGAACTTGTCTGAATCCTTTTGCAACCAGTCTTGCTTTGTAGACATAGACATTTCCATCTTTGTCTGTTTTCAATTTGAACACCCACTTGCATCCAATAGGGTTAACCCCACAGGCAAGTCAACCAGTGTCCAAACTTTATTCTCAGACATGGAGTCTAACTCGGATTTCATGGCCTCAAGCCATTTCTCAGAGTCTGGGCTCGTCAAAGCTTGTTTGTAGGTAGTAGGTTCTGAATTTTCCAAAATCATAATTTCAGAATTTTCAGTCATTAGGAAATCAACCAACCTTTTGTTTGGAATCCTTGGTCTACTGACCTACGCGGGGTCTGAGCATCAAGAGAAACGTTCTCTTCAACAGTTTGAAGATTTTCGCTTGATTCAACTTCGAATGGGACGGTAGGAGGTTCATGCGTTGAATACGTTATCTCCTCAACATGACTTTCGTCTTGTTGGGCCGTCTCTGACATGGTGTGAGCCACGTCCAGTTGTTGCTCATCTCGAATTTCTTCGAGTGTTATTTTACTCCCACTTGTCTTTCTAGAAACAAATTCCTTTTCAAGAAAGACACCATCACGAGCAACAAACACTTTGTTCTCTTGACGGTTATAGAAGTAATAACCCCTTGTCTCTTTTGGATACCCCACAAAGAGACATTTATCTGACTTGGGTGCGAGTTTGTCTGATAGTAACCGCTTTACATAGACCTCGCATCCCCAGATTTTAAGAAAAGACAAGTTTGGAGGTTTTCCATTCCATAACTCATATGGAGTCTTTTCTACAGCCTTTGACGGGCTCCTATTTAGTGTGTGTGCAGCAGTTTCGAGAGCGTATCCCCAAAAAGAAATCGGTAGATCAGCAAGACTCATCATAGATCGAACCATATCTAGTAATGTTCGATTCCTCCTTTCAGATACACCATTTAACTGTGGTGTTCCTGGTGGAGTTAATTGTGAAAGAATTCCACAATCCTTTAGATGATCATCAAACTCTTGGCTCAAATATTCACCACCACGATCGGATCGTAGTGCTTTTATTGTCTTACCAAGTTGATTCTGTACTTCATTTTGGAACTCTTTGAATCTATCAAAAGATTCCGACTTATGTTTCACAAGTAAATATAGCCATATCTACTCAAATCATCAGTGAAGGTGATGAAGTAATTAAACCCTCCCTTTGCCTTTGTGCTCATAGGTACACATACATCTGTATGTATGAGTCCTAAAAGATCGCTGGCCCTTTCACCTTTTCCAGTAAATGGTGATTTTGTCATCTTCCACATTAAGCATGATTCACATACATCAAATGATTCGAAATCAAATGATGGAATT
This sequence comes from Beta vulgaris subsp. vulgaris, assembly GCF_026745355.1. Lineage (NCBI taxonomy): Eukaryota > Viridiplantae > Streptophyta > Magnoliopsida > Caryophyllales > Amaranthaceae > Beta > Beta vulgaris. Next base: position 46,913,201 of record NC_079204.1, on the reverse strand, counting down.
ATACCGTCCTTTTGTAACTTGTGAATGCGCTTTTGGTTTATATGACCCATTCGGCAATGCCAAATATAGGTTAGGTTAGAATCATTTGATTTCTTTTTCTTGCTATCTATGTTATAGACTTGTAATGATTTATCAAGCACATATAAACCATTTATCAAATTAGCTCTGGCATAGAACATATTATTGTAAGAAATGGAACAACATTTGTTCTTTATTTCAAAGCAAAAACCTTCAGAATCCAAAACTGAAACCGAAATTATGTTCTTAGTTATTGTAGGAACGAAATAACAATTATTTAATTCTAAAATAAGCCCAGATGGCAAGTGTAGACTATAGCTCCCGACGGCAAGTGCAGCAACTCGTGCTCCATTTCCAACGCGTAGCTCTACCTCGCCTTTTGCCAACTTCCTACTTCTTTTTAGTCCCTGCACATCATTAACTATGTGAGAACCACAACCGGTATCAAATACCCATAAAGAAGTAGAAGTCAAATTGATTTCTATAACATATATACCTGAAGTAGAAGCCCCAGACTTCTTTATTTCCTCCAAGTATATCGGGCAGTTCCTCTTCCAGTGTCCAATCTTGTGACAGTGGAAGCACTTGCTTTCCGCAGCAACCTTGGGCTTGGCGGTTGGCTTAGGTTTTTCAGCGACAGTGGCAACTTGCTTGCCTTTGTCCTTCTTTCCTGCCCATTTCTTTTTGAAACCCTTTCCCTTTTGAACCAACAGAACCTCTTTCTTTGGTTCAACCTTAGGGATGTTCCTTTCAGCATTGACCAACAATCCATGCAGCTCTTGCAAAGTCTTTTCAGACTCATTCATATTGTAGGTCATTCTGAACTGATTAAAACTTTCAGGTAGTGAGTGGAGAATGATGTCAGTAGCCAACTCGAGCCTATAAGGGAACCCAAGTCTTTCCATGTTTTCGAAAAGACCCATCATTTCGAACACATGGGGGCCAACAGCTTGACCCGGCTTCAAGTGACATTCAAGGATCTCCCTGTTAGTCTCATACCGCTCAACTCGGGCCTGAGTTTTAAACATGGCCCGCAGCTCTTGCATGATCGTGTAGGCATCCTTGGTTTCGAACCTCTTTTGGAGGTTCGGCTCCATGGCTGCTACCATCAAACAAGTGATTGGTATAGACTTATCACTAGCCTGTTTTGCACGACGTTTTTCAGCGTCAGTTGATTCATCAGTTATTACAGGAAGCGGGGTATCTAAGACGTCCTCTCGACCCTCAAACCTCAGAACGAGTCTTAAGGTCCTTTCCCAATTAAGGAAATTTTCACCATTCAGTCTGTCCTTTTCCAGAAAAGGACGAATGTTGAAACCGGAGTTGTTGTTGTTGTTATTAGACATGATATCTACAGACAAAAAAATAAGGCAAAGTTCAATTTTATGTTTATAAAGCAACCTAAAACATGTAAAAGGTTTCTAGGTTGACCACCTATTCAAAATTAAAGTCCCCTATGAATAAGTGTTTTACAAGATCCTATCAACATGTAACACTAAGCAGACGGAGGCCTTATCATAACGTTACATTATCAAGGTAAGTAAACTCTTTTACTAATTATAACACTTTATAACTCTTGTTTAGATGGATAAACATCGCATGTTTAACTATCTCTTGCTTCAAAATTCAAAACGCTTTTGATAATTTTGTTAAGGACAACCAAACTAAGTTGTAAAATTCGCAATTTTACCTTTATCCCAAAATTAATGATAACACCCTGCGGAGGCATGACCTATTACTATTAATTAAGGGTTTTATAAGTACTTTATGTTTGGAAAAGCAAACCTTAATATTTACGGGGCCTAAGTTTATTATGTTGTTATGAATTAGTGAACTCTAGCGCATCAATAACCAACATACAATAAACTTATAAGCATTTTAAAGAATAATAAAATGCGAAAATAAAATGATCTAGTATGGCCCCTAATCCTAAGAACTAAGCATCAATGGCTCCTTCTTGGACTCTTCATGGATCTCCATCCACTTTTCCATGGGCCTTCTCTTGATGGGCTCTTCTTTGGATTACATAAGTATCAAAATAATTTAAATAATTACAAAAATACTTAACGATACGCAGATCGTATTTAAAATTACAAGAATACATCACGATACGCAGATCGTATTTTCTATCTTAATTTGGGCCATACTAGTCATACATAGCAAATATATCATAATATAAAAGCCACATAATAATATCACATATTATACTTGCCAATCAATTAAAATATCAAATATTCTTAATTAAAGCAAGAAGATAAAATTTTAAGTAATAACTAATCACCTAAAGATTCTATCCCTTAAAACTAGCCTAATTATTTTAATTAGATTAAAAAATCAGATTATGGATTGAAATTTATGACCAAGTCAATAATTAACTAATTGAAATTTATTCTTTCTCAATATTCTGATTTTCAAAATAAAATTTCCAAAAGGATAAAATTTAAAAAAAAAATTCTGCTGCCCAGATTTTTAGGCACGTTTTCCTTAAAAAAAAAAAAAAATTTTATTTTTAAAACTTTGAAAACACAGCAGCACAAAGGCTGCTTTCACACAAGCCTCATCGAGAAGCTTGCAGCCAAAATTTCCGGCGACCGTTCCAGGCCACCCCATTCAGACGACTCCACCGGCCATTCGCCGGTTTTCGAGACCGTGGGCCGACGCCAGCAGAAGGACCACCAGCGCCAGCCTACGAACCTCCTAAAACGTAGCGAACAGCAGTGCTTGCACGTCAAACTTGCGTCGCCTGCCGCCACGTCCTCCCTCCGACGCGACTACTCGCCGGCAGCCTTGCGTCTCCCTTCCCCGACATTTCGCCGGCAGACCACCAGACTCCGGAGTAGCCACTGCTCCTTATTTTTCCTCCTTCAATTTTCTGTTTTTGAAACCTTTTCTTTTCTTTTCTTTTCTTGAAGGATATTAAAATTACAACCTCTTGTAAATTTAATTAGGTGATCTTGATTAAATTAAACATAACTCTTTATGCTTAATACAAAAATTATATTTAAATCTCTATTTTAATATATTTACAGGTTATTCATATAAGTTAATCACTAATTCATATAAAACACCTTTTATATGAATTTATTTTCATACATAAACCATTTTAAGCATGAAAGTTTGATTAATAACATGAATTTATTTGCAAAATTTAGAGATCTAAAATCAGAATTTTTTAAATTTCGAAAATTAGGGTTTAGGAGGAGAAAATTTTGGGCTATTAAATATTGAGAAAGAAAGTAATTAAAACTCCTTTTAACAAATTTCAATTAATTATTCAATCCATAATTTAATTCCTCCCCTTAATCAAATTAAAATTAATCATACATAAACTAAACTTTATGACCAAAATTCTATATGCAAGAGGCTAAAACTGATACCACTGTAGGAATCTATAAGTACTATAAAGCGGAATTTCATGAATCAAATTCATAAGCACTTGAATCAGGATCACATGCATATACAATTAAGGATCACATACAAGTTTAGAAATAACCTTTGTAGCGTGATTTCCACAAAGCTTGAATAACCCGGATTGAGAATCTCAGATGTGATTCCTCTACTTAGTCCACCAACCCAGATCAACACTCCACCAATGCTAGTTGGAAAGGAAGAAAACTTCTTTCTTGTTTGAGGAGTATTACGTGACTTTTGAAGAGAGAGAATAGGAGAGAGAATAGGAGAGAGAAAATAATAAGAGAATAAACTGATTGTTTTCTTTTCTGCCTGACCCCAATCTATAAAAGTATTTAGGTCAGATTTCTCTCCTTTTCCCCTCTCTTGGCCGGCCACCCTAGGCCCCTCTTGGGCTCTAGGTTTCTTTTATTGATCCAAGTTTAATGTGTGACCTTGTAGGATCCGTTATATTGGGCTTCGGGTTTATTTATTTACTAATCCGAAGT